>NC_143489.1:52822747-52975502 GCF_027475165.1 Benincasa hispida
CAACTTCTCTTTGGAAGAGAGAATTCAGTCATAATAGGACTATGACTTATGTTCATTAGAGGGATCAGTGGTACTTAAGGAGTTAGATGTAACTACAGGGGCATAACGGTTATTGGCCCAGCTGTACTTACGAGCGATATGTGAAGGGTTATCGCACTGTTGATTGGTTGATATGGACACATAATATATTTGTAGTAAGGAGAGTTCAGCTGTTGGTCTTTAGTGGAGTTCCTGACAGTTAACAGATAGTGTATCCCGTGACTAAAGAGTTTAATAAGTTATTCACGTACTGTTGGAGCTTCGAGCTACAGGTCCATAAGGTCCCCTTGGTAGCTCAATGGATTCAAGTTGAGAATCAGTTCTTGGTGTTGATTTGAAATGTTTAAATTGACAAGAGGAAATTTGATTATATATGATATGATCGGTGTGATGTATGAGATACATCAAGTGGAGGATTAATGTAAATGAGATTTACATTAAGTACCATGAAATAGAAAAAGAGCTATGGTTTATATGTTTCATGAGATGAAATATTAAAACTATAGGTTATAAATATACTATGGTAAGTTGGTTATCATATATATTTATAATAATATTAATTATTAGATAATTATCTCTAACTTTTCTTTAAATAAACCAATTGAGTGGGAGGTTATTGGTGTTTGTGAAGGAACTCTTACTCAAAAGTACCTACGAGCGGAAGTGGATCTTTCCAATTCATTATGACAGAATTATCGCATATACATTCAAAAATACTTTCATAATGCTAAAGGGATCAAGAAATCATACCAGATGAAGATTTCTCGAGTCTAAAGCCCAATCGTCTACCTCGAACAGTCACCACTCGAATAGAAGGAATCGGAGAAGATAACACTACTTAGAGCCCTCAGTATTCTTGGAGTGAGAATCCAAAGTGTGGGCTTTGTTCGGATTTGGTAGAGGGAAGGAGAAAGAGCGACCGTACACAACGATCAAGCAAGTGGGAGAAGAGGTCGTCTATCGCATAGACAGGGTGCTTGATCGTTTAGGTGAAGTATACGATCGTGTAGTAAAAGTAAATAATCGTCTATACGATCGTGTAGGAAAAGGTAAACGATCGTGTAGGAAATGGGTGAGCGATCATCCAAAACGATCGCGTAGGAAAAACTAAGTGATCGTCTATACGATCATTTAGTAAATACCGGGAGCTAAACGATCGCTTAGGAAAAAGGTAAACGATCGTTTAGATAATAGCGCGCGACGGTGTAATCGGTATTCGATCGCTTAACAATATCGTATATGTAAGCGATCGTGCAATTCTATCGTATAGACACTGATTTTCTAAACGATGACACTATCTTTTTCACAATACCCGCGCACACCGAGATCAACATACCGTCTGCTATTTATAATGCACTCGTCCGTTATTTTAAACGAAGAGGCGCCTTCCCATTTCCTTTTAAAACCGTCCAATTAATGTGAACTTATCACATTCATAACTTAATTATAATATTTTTTTCCTCTACTAGATATAAATCATATTTATATCCAATTTCCTCCAAATTAATGTATCTCATACATAAAGTTAATTATATCATATTTAATTAACTCGTTCAATTATATCATATATAATCGAACTCCCTCTTGTCAATTTGAACATTTCAAATTGACCCAAAAACTGACTCTCAACTTGTATCCAAGCTACCAAGAGGACCTTATGGACCTATGGCTCGAAGCTCCATTGGTACGTGAATAGCTGACTAAACTCTTTAGTCATGATATCCACGGATGGAATTCCACTAAAGACCGATAGTTGAACTTTTCTTGTCGTAGATGTATTTCTATGTCCATTGGATATAACCAATCATCAGTACGATGACCCTTCAAAGATGCTCGTAATTACAGTAGGCCAATTTACCGTTTTGCCCATATAATTATATCTTCCTCCTTAAGAACCACTGATCCCTCTAATGAACAATACAACATAGTCCTACTATGTGTGAACACCTCTCGGGCTATGAGAAGGTGCGTGGCGCCACATCATTCAAGCCCTAGAATTAGCTCTTAAGGGAGTTATCTATCTACTTGCCCCTACCTCGGGGAAGAAGTAAATTCCATCTTGTGTAGTTGAGTTCCCAGCTCCCAAATCAGATGAATTTTCAAAATGGTAGGTTTGAGTCAGCGTTCTGGCCACTCGCACCCATGCAAATCAAAGGACCGCCCTCAATGGCAGGAGTTCCCAACTCACTCAGGATTGAGGTCATGTTACCTATGGTCATCCTAGTGAAGTGAAGTCTCAGTTATGAACGGTGTTATATAACGAGACATTAACACTTTGTGGTCAGGTCTTATACAAACTCTTTATATAGGATGCCCCCGCTCGCATGTCCCCTACACGAATGATCAGGATCAGATCATCTGTGACAAGTCACAACACTTGTGACCATTCCACAAAGCGGGCCGCATCCGTAGCGTTACTAGGATAAGGTTTCCCTCATATATCCATATACTACAGACCATTTTGATTATCACTCAAGACATGATCCACTTGTATGTCACCATATACATGCTTAAGTTATATAAAGATAACTAGAGATCTTAAGTTTATTGGTTTGTGGTAAAATCTAAATGTACAAAGTCAAGTAGTGAAGTAAATATAATTTATATTATACATCACAATTGTTCGTACGAAGTTGTTTACAAACTACTAGACACGAGACTTTAGGGCACAAACCCTAATAGTTTGATAGTAACCTTGAGATAAAAGGAAAAATGTTTTCCTAAATTTAGTATTAGAAGATTTGAGATTTTCTATTCTTGGAAAGAAAACTCACGGAATCGCTGTCAAATGAATAGGATTTTCTAAACGATAGCTGAAGAGAGACTAAACGATTGTGGAATGACACTACACGATAGTTCACTTAGCTGGCCATTAGCTAAATGATCGTGGAGCATTTGCTATACGATCACAGAGCTTTTTCTAAACGATTGGGCATCGTCTATACGATAGACTTTTTCATCTTCCACTTGCTCAATCGTTTAGACGATTGTTATTCCTTTAGTCTCTGCCTCTAACCAAGTCCATACAGAAACCACACTTCTGGATTCTCACATCGAGAATACCAAAGTAGCCATTGTGGTGGTGTCATACTCAACTAAACTAAGTCGAGGTTTTTAGAGGCCGTTCGTTGTGTTCGTGATCTTGGAGATCGTTGTGTTCGAGTGCGTTGTTGTTCATGCTATGTTCGAGCGTTCGTGTGTTGCTGGCTTGAAGTCGAAATAAGCATTCGTGATCGAGGGAGTTTGAAGATGATTCTTTAAAGGTATGATGTTCTATCATTTGATCTTATTATAAAGCATGTTGTAATTTGGTATGTTGCATGACCGGTTAGTTTTCGTTTCTTGATTGTAATTGTGTTTGTTCAATTTTGAATGGAATTTGGAACGATTATTCTGCTGCTCATGGAAATCCTCATGTCTGATTTCCTTCAGGGATACTATTCCATGTTCTATCAAATAGTTCTGGAAAGTTAAATCCATAAACTCTCCACCTCGATCAGATCGAAATGTTTTAATCGTTCTATTTAATGCATTTTCAACTTTAGCCTTGAATTCTTTGAACTTTTCAAAAGATTCAGACTTATGTTGCATTAAATAAACGTACCTATATCTAGAATAATCATGAGGAAAAGTGATGAAATATTCATAACCTCTCCTAGCTCTTACATTCAGCAGACCACAAAGGCTGAATGCAATAGCTTTAAAGGTTCTTTGGCCTTATGACCTTTTCCAGTAAAAGGCCTTTTAGTCATCTTGCCTTCAAGGTATGACACACACACAGGTAAAGAATTTTCTTCTAACTTGCTTAGAAGTTCATTCTTCACCAACCTCTCGATCCTATTGAGATTAATATGTCCTAGTTTTAGGAGCCAAAGTTGGGCATTTTTCTTAAGAGAAATTCTAAGTCGTTTATTTTGATTTACTACAGTTTTAAACATCTCTATGTTATGGAGATCATTTGTTGCTAACGGTCTTAGCACATACAAATTGTTTTCCAATTTAGCAGAACATATATCAACACCATTCTTAGTAATAAACACTTTATTATAAGAAAAGTTTAATTGATAAGAATGTTCCAAAAGACACTTTACAGAACTAAGTTCCTTTTTAAATCAGGAACAACAAATACATCATTTAGAATGAGAAATTTGTTCTGTAAAGATAACCGGAGACCTTCCATTGCCACAGCTGAGACGACATGCCCGGTTCCAACTCGCATCGTCATCTCACCAGCATCAAGTTGCCGCCAAGAACTAATTTCCTGAAATGAAGAACAAACATGGTTAGTGGCCCTAGAGTCAATAATCCAAGCAGAATCATCATTCTCCACTAAACAAGTTTCCAAGATAAACAAATCATATTTACCTTGTTTGGCCTTCTTCTTTTCTGTCAAATATCTGGGGCAGTTCCTCTTCTAGTATCCATCCTGGTTGCAATGGAAACACTTTCCCTTGTCAACCCTCACTAATTGTCTACCCCCTAGAGCAGCAACTCTTGGATTAGCAGCAACCTTCCCCTTTCCACCTTTCTTTTTCTTCCACTTTTTGGTGTCGGAGGAAAAAGGTACAAATTTAGTTCTTGAGGTCGAACCTTTATGGAACTTTTTAGATGATGAAGCAACATTTGCTTTACCCTTCTTCTCCTTGCTTTTTAACAAGGATTGGAAAGTCTGTAGCTCGTTAAGCAGAGTAGTCAGGTTGTAGTTAATCCTGTTCAAAATAGCATTGCTATGGAAGTGCAGGAAACTTTTTGGTAAAGATTCCAGAATGATGCTAACCTGGCTGGCCTCATTGATACGTGACTCGTTCATCTCCGCCACATTGAAGTGGATCATCATGTTGAGAATGTGTTCCTAAAAAGATGCCTCTTCTTGCATACGGGCATTGAAGATGTACTTGAAAGTGTCGTGCCTGAGCTGTGGGACGGATGTCCGAACATTTTCTTCAGGGACTCCATGATCTCACGAGCGGTGAGCATGGGCTCATGCTTCTTAGCCAAGCCTTTGTTAAGGCTTGCTAAGATATATGCTCGGGGCTTCTCGTTTGCCCTTGTCCAACGCTCGTATGCTTCCCGAACATTTCAAGGAGCAGTAGGAGGTAGAATGGGATAACACTCCTCCATTAAGACGAAACGTAGGTAATTGATGATCAAAATCATGTTTTTCCAACTAGCGTAATTTTCACCAATTAATTTATCGATGACAAGTAAACTAAGTGTAGTGGTAGCCATTTAAATTGCTGAAAAAGAACAAACTTAATTTAGTCTACTTGCATTAAATCACTTTTAGAAAACCAATCAAGTTTTAGCAAAATAGTCTAGTGTATACTAAGTGACATCTATTTTGCAATGATGCTTCAGTGAGGTAGGACAAAAGTCACCGTAAGGTGATCAAGTGCCCCTTCACTGGAATGAGAGATTCTCAACCATTAGATAGAAACAACTCCTTGTAACTGTAACTAATAGTGATCATTGTTCAGTCCATAATTTGTTAACATCCTTAACAATTTTGTGTAAGTGTAACCCCTCATTTTAGGTTATAGAGTCCCGGCCCAATGAGCCACACTTAGAAAAAAAGTCGTTTGGAACAAAAGCAACCCTATCCATTTCTGGAGATCAAATAAAGCGTCATGCAAAACTGCCATCCTTTAGGGGGACACCCACGATATCATGAGGCGATGTAATGAAACTTTATTCAACCTAATGAGAGAGACCGAGGGATATGTTGTCACACGTCCCGCTCCCACTTACTATAAATACTCTCTTCATTCACTTTGGTATTGACCTACCTAAACGTCACTCGTAGGGGGACACCCATGGTGCCTTGAGGCCGAGAGTAAATCTCACGGTGTGAACTTTTAGGGAGATACATGTAAAGGTTAATAATTTTAATTTTAATTTCATTTATTATAACAATTATAAGTAAATGAAACCATTAAAACCAATCATTACATGAAAGACATACATAAGTTAATTATAACATTAATAATTTAACCTAAGGTAATGTCATGCTTCATGAATTGTTCATTCATTACTAATATATAACATTTATATAACTAAGTAATGAACTATGCTATAGCATACATTCCATATAACCATTCAACTTTATTTTATAACACTTATAATATAAATGATGCATGGATATGCTATAATGCATGCATACATATACTATAACTCTTATATTATATGATGCATGAGCATGCTTTATGTAATTTAAATCATGCATACTAATATATTATAACACTTACAATATAAAATGATGCATGAAAATAAATGCATAACCTATGGTGGGTTTTAAAGCTATATGACATACATTGTGGCACATAAAATAAACATACATCACATGTATATTTAAACTAAAGTTGATATACCGGGATAGAAAATCTCTAAAATGGAAATTAAAAGCTAATCTATTAAAAAAATTGAGTCCACCAGTTCGAAACAAGTGAACCGGGTATTGAACCGCTCTACAAAGAACCCTTGTAGCTGATCATGTAGCAAACGCCTGATTGTCGAGCAGCAAGGCTGAATATATACGATCGCGTAGCTTATGACTATGCGATGAGCATGAAAGTCTATGCGATTGTGTAATAATCATCCATGCGTCGAGTATCATATACTGCACGATCATGTAGCTAATGACTATGTGATGATCATGATAGTCTACACGATCGTTTAGCACGCAAGGATGCGTCGAGTATCATATACCGTGCGATCATCCACTAAGCGAGCGCCTACGCGATCATGCAACCAACGCAACACGATCGCGTAGCATTAGCTATGCGATCGTTTAGTAAATGTTACACAATTGTATAGTAAACTCTACACGATCACATAACAAAAGCTATCCTAGCTCTAGCTACACGATGTGGCAACTTCCGTTCCTCCGTTTTGTCTTCATCAAAACGCACTGCAACCCTTCTTCTAAAGCCTCACGAGCGACCAAAAACTTAACAAATACAGACTCTTTGCAATTTATTGTCCAAAAACGCAGGGGCCCTTACAAACCAACTTTGTAAAATAAATAGAAAGCTATAAAACTGAGATTTCTATCCCATAAACATCCATCAACAATACATCCACAAACATTTATCATATAAACGCAATGTAGAATATAAACTCACCAGTACTGTAAACGATTTCAATAATTTAATGAAATTTGGAATCAGAGACCAATAATCTACCTCTGATACCAATTGTAGGAACTCGTATTGAAGAGATCCGTGAGCGGAAGTGGATCGTCCAAATTTCATTAATTATTGAAAATATAATTTACAGTGAACATACAGTAAATATGTATTTAAAGTTAAACTACAGCATGCTTTTACAAGAAATAAAGGGTTCAAGATACATTACCCTTGAAGAACCTTTCTTCACGTAAAACTTCCTCAAACAGTCACAAGCCTCGAACAGATACAACAACTCTTGAAGACCTTCTTCAAGATATCTCGAACAGTAACAAGGACACTACCACAATAAGCCTTTGGTATTATTGGGGTGAGAACCCAGAAGTGGTGGGTTCTGACTATTTTGGTTAGGAGAGATAGTATGAGTATGAAGGAAGAAGATTGAGGAATACACAACTTTTCTATAAACTCAATCATTCAGCAAATTGCAATGTTAGCCGTGTAGGAAGAAGAGAAAACTAACTTTCTTTTATTCCTCTTGCCACAAAACAACAACCACCTTAATAACCACCCACTAAGGTGGTTGGAGAGAAAAGAGGGAAGTTATTATTCAAATAATAATAAAATAATATAAATAAATATGGTAACTAACTTATCATATTATATTTATATTAAATTATATGTTATATCAAATATAACATATAACCTACAGTTTTAATATTGTATCACATACAATATAAATTCTAGTTTCTTTTCTCTATTTTTATGGCATTTAATATAAATCATATTTATATTAAATTTAACAACTATGAATCACATTCATAGAAAATATATTTGAATCTCATTCAAATATTTACTTTCCCCATTGAATTATAATGTATCAAATACATTATGAGAATTATATCATATGTAATTAAATCCCTCTTATTAATTTGAACAATTTAAATTAACCAAAAAACTGATTCTCAACTAAATCCTTTTGGGCTACCAAGGGGACATTATGGACTTGTAGTTTAAAGCTCCAACGGTACATGAATAATTAATTAAACTATTTAATTACATTATCCACTATCCATTAACTGTCAGACACTCTACTAAAGATCGACAGTTGTACTCTTCGCACTACAAATATATTTTTGTGTCCATTGGATATAACCGATCAACAGTATGATGATCTTTCACAAACTGCTCATAAGTACAGTTGGGCCAAATTATCGTTTTGCCCCTATAGTTACATCTAACAACTTAAGTACCACTGATGCCTTTAATGAACAATAGATCGTAGTCCTACTATGATCTTTCACAACTGCTCATAAGTACAGTTGGGCCAAGAGAGGGTGTGGCCACATTGTTCAAGACCCAGAATCAACCCTTAAAGGAGAAATTTATCTACTTACCCATGCTTTGGGGAATGAATGAATTCCATCTTGTGTAGCTATGTTTCCAGCTCCCCAATTAGACGAATCCCCAAAATGGTAGGCTTGTTGAGTCGGCAATCTGGCCACTCTTACCCATACAAATCAAAGGACCGCCCTCATAGGTAGAAGTTCACAACTCACTCAGGATTAAGTCATGTTACCTATGGTCATCCTGGTGAAATGTAAGTCTCTATTATGAACAGTGTTATATAATGAGACTAAACATTTCGTGGTCCGGTCTTATACTAACTCCTTTGTATAGAATATCTCCGCTCGCATATATAATACATGAATGATCAGGATCAGACTATTTGTAGCACTTTACAACAATTGTAACACTTATAAAGCAAGCCATACTCATAGTGTCACTAGGATAAGGTGCCCAGCCTTATCCATCTACTACAAACCATTTAGTTAACACTAAAACATGATCTACCTGTATGTCTCCACTATTGGAGTATACTAGCAAACAACAAAAGAAAATCAGATCAATAAGCATTCCAATTCATTAATTTTGGCTATAAATTAAGCATGCTCATAAACTAATAAGAGGGTTCCATAACATACATTTGTAGAATCATTTGAATCTCGAATTCAGCTACAAATCTTCTCCAAATCTACTTGTGAACCACCTCAAGGCCTTCCGTACTATTCTCTTGAATCCTTAGTTTGAGTTGTGGGACTCAAAATAAGCTTGAATAAAGGGAATTTGGAGAACAAGCACACTGCTGCACCTTGGAAGAACACCTTCTTCAACCTTTAAGTTTTTCAGCAAAAACTCAACAAGTACATCAGTTTTGCATGTCTGATTCTCAATCCAATATTTCTTATTTATTGCAAGACTATCATGCATAACAAATTGTTGTATGAAGAGCAACTCATACTTAGGGGTGTTTAGAAAACCCGGTAACCCGACCTACCCGGACTACCCAACCCAAACCGCAAGGGTTGGGTTGGGTTAAAAATGTTAAAAAATATTAAATTCGTGTTGGGTCGCGGGTTACCCAATTTCAGAGTCGGGTCAACCCAACCCAACCCGACCCGAATATATATATATATATATAAAAGTTAAAATGCCGATCGAATCGGAATCGTCGCTCCCTGTCCCTAATGCAACTTGAAACCCTCGCAGACCCATCGCAACACAACTTGAAACCCTCGTAGTCGCCACGCCGCTCCCTCGCCATCGACTGCCGATCAAATCGCCGGACGTCGCTCCTCTCACCACTCCCATCGCCATCGCCAGTCGACTGCTCCCCTTACCGCTTCCATTGCCTCGTCAAATCAGATCCGGTCTCCGTCTCGCCTCGCCTCGCCTACTGCTCCAAATTTTGAGATGTCATTTCTTTTTGCCTTTACAAATTTTGATATTTGGTTCCTTGGTCTCAATTTGAATTTCTCATAAATCGGTTTGAGTATTTGTGGGAAAAAAATTGCTAAAGAAGAAATAATTGTATGTTTGATCAGATAAAGAAGTGGATGGTTCTCTGAGGAATTTGAGAAGCTCGTTTTATGGTGCTCATATAGTGTTTGATAAAAGTCTTTTGAGAAGAAACATAAAATGTAGCGGTCATAGCTTCTCTGTGGTGGCCTCAGTGGTTTTCTTTCTCACCTTTGTTCGTTTACTTTCAATGTCTAATGGATTTATTCCTTTTGTTTTTTTTGGTTACATTTATCCACATATGTCTTCTTCCAACATTGCTTTTATAAACTGCAGAATTTTTTTTAAATGGTTTTATGATTCTTAAAACATCAAATCTATCTTGTTTGCTTAAACTTTTAGTTGGAACTTTGATGCTTATTTACAACACGACCAAACTCTATGGTTAAAACACCTACACCTTCTCGTCAGATTGAAGGTTAAAATCTTCACCTCATACTAAAAATAGTTTGGATTACTTTAACCTTTGTATTAATTATAATTTCATTTCGGTAACTAAACTTTCAAATATTTTGTTTTAATTCTTTTTTCTTTCTTTCTTTTTTTTATAATGCCAGCGGACTTATTTTGTTTTAATTCCTTCACTTCCAATGTTTTTGAATAAAAACTTTTATCTTGTATTCACTTCATTGTAGGTCTATGTTTATCTCTACAGTTTTTTATTATTTATTTCTTTATAGTAAAATTTTTTTATAGTGGAATTTTATGTAACAAACCAATAGTTATTATTAAACTTGGACTTTTTATTGAACTTGGAATGATTATTATTGAACTTTGTGTCTTTGAGTAGAGACTTTGAACTTGAACATTTGAATTGAATTATTTGAGGAAGTTTCTTTTGAAGTTTATATTGAATTTATGGTGGTTGTATTTTAATGTCAATGCTAAAATTTCACAAAGATTACATGTTTTTTATTATTAAATTTTTATTAATTGATTTGATATAATATATTTAGAATTAGTTCACTTTTTTAAATATGAAGGGTTATTGATCCACAAAAATCAAATCCTTCAATAGAGAATGAGAAGAGAATGATTAAGGAAGTAACGGAAAAAACAGCCAAATTAAAATAAATAAAAAAAAACCGGTGACCCAACCCATAAATTTTGGGTTGGGTTGGGTTGACCCTCCAAAAAAGAACTAATAGGTTTCATTATTAGCCAACCTGAATTTTTGGGTTGGTCCACAAAAATCTTCCAACCTGGCCCAACCTGGACTATGTACACCCTTACTCATACTTGGAAGATTGACTCAAGCATTTGGTGGGAAATGAGTGAGCTACTTGGAAATCAAAGTGGAGATCCCCCATTTTTTCCTTTTCCATCTTTTTCGCTTTTTTAGTTTTCAAATTGATTTCCAAAATTGAAAAACTTTATTAATTTTACAAACTTAATTTAGTAATTAATTTTCTATAATAAATAATTAATTAAACAATTTAATTAATTCTAATTAATTTGATATCAAACATTAAATTAATTTTACACAAATTCCACCATCATGAATTCCTATTCATGAATTTACTATTTAAATCATATTTAAATATTAATTGATTCTCCAATTCCGTTTAATTCCAAAATTAAACGTGTAATCTAATTCGCTTAATTCTAATTTGAACGTTTCAAATTTACTTATCACGCTACTCTAAGGCTAATCCATTTACGAGTTAGTAGCGGGACCTCGTGGACCTACAGATTATGGGCTCTAACGATCCAGGATTAATTGGCTAAACTCTTTACATCGAATTAACCCCCATTCGTTAACTACTGGGTCACTCTACTAAAGCCCAGAGTTGCACTCCCCTCACTATAGATATATTATGTCCACTTGATACAACCATGATTAGTAAGTTAACCCTTCACAAGTTGTTTATAATAACGGCTGGGTCAAATGTCTATTTTACTCCCGATTACCTCTTGTTCCTTAAGTTACACCGACTCTCTAATGAACAATTGGTTTGTGATCCGATTAACAAACTGAGTCCCTTTTAGGACAATGAGAGGGTGAGGTCCCTTGTTCAAGATCCGGAGTCAGCACTTCAGGGAACAATCTCTCTACTATCCCTAAAAGCAGATAAGAGTGAATTCCATCTTGCACCCTATGTCTCCAGCTATCTACCCGTTCTTACCTCTAAAATGGAGGTTTATTGAGCCGGCACTGTTGAGTCAAATCTCACCTATGCAAATCTAAGGATAATCCCGAATAAACAGGAGTTGATAGTTAGCTCAGGATTAAGGTCAAGTTACCTAGGTCATCGCTTTGAAATAGTCAGTCTTAAATAGTAAACAATGTTATAAAGTAAGAGTGATTGATTTCGTGGTTCGATCTTGTACAAACTCATTGCACAAGACACCCCCACTCCTCATGTCATAACATGTACGAATTAGGATCACATCGTCTGTAGTAGCACTTTACAACTCCTTGTAACAACTACAGAGTGAGCCACATCCAATAGTGTTACTAGAATAAGACACCAAATCTTATTCATATACTATATACCATTTTGACTATTTACTCGAACCGATTCGCTTTAATGTCTCCGCATAAAGTTCAAGTACTCATGTAATAGTCATGGATATTTTAGTTTATTGAATTTATTTCTAAAACAAAATAAGCAATTCATATATTCAATAACAACTTACTGAATTTTCAGAATAAGTTTTATTGTTTACAAACCACGAGTTTTAAGATATAAAACCTAACATCTACATACAACCTTGGATGTTAGTTTATTGGTTTGTGGTTAATGCAACTAAAATATCACATATTTTATAGTCAAAGTGAATAAAATATCATATATTATTAATCACATAAGAGTTTGTTCATACAATGTTTACAAACTATAGAACCCTACGAGATTTAGGGCATCAACCCCAACAATAGGATGCTTTGATAAATATTAAACTTCTTGGCCATTTGGTAATTTTCAAGTTAGTTGAAAAACAAATTCTTCTTGGTAACTTAGAGATTTTAAAAGAGTTTTAGAATTTTAAAGTCCTCAATTCTCTCTCAATTTATATTCTAAATTCATCCCTAATTTAGTCACTCATTGGATCCTACCATCCCGTTCTAAGACTGAAAAATAGTCGAGAAGACCCTCATGGTGATTCACAGCCGGTTCATAAGAAGATTGGAGTGGACTTAGTAGTCAATTTGAAACTACAAAGGTTGTAACTCAAACCCTAATTTCATAGTTATTTGCATGCATGTTTTATCTTTAAAAAATCAATGAAATTTATAGTGCTTAAGATCCAAATTGTTTCCACATGCACGTTGTTTTTTTCTTAAACTATGGTCATCCTGGTGAAATGTAAGTCTCTTCTAGTAACGATATTATAAAAAGAGACTTATCATTTCGTGGTCCGGTCTTATACAAACTCTTTGTATAGGATATCCCACTCACATGTCTCTATATGAATTATCAGGATTATATCATTTGTACAGTTTACAACAATTGTAATAATTATAAAGCGGGACGTGTCCATAGTGTCACTGGGATAAGGTACCTAATCTTTTCCATCTACTACAGACCGTTTAAGTTATTACCTAAACATGATCTACCTCTATGTCATCACATACATGTTTAAGCTATATCGAATAACCTTGAATCTTAGTTTATTAGTTTTGGGTTAATACAACTAAATATCAAATAAAATAACACTTATTTTATTAAATAAATAATCCGTTTGTACAAATGAAGTTTACAAACTACAAGACCATGAGATTTAGGATATCAACCCCAACACATTTTTCCTTTACTCAACTCGAACCCTTCCCCTAGCAGCGACAACATTATCGTTCCTCCTCCAGTTACCATCCCGAACCCTTCCACGAGAAGCAACAACGACAATGACCCTTCTTTCTTTACCAAGCATACTATAATTTGCGCTGGCACCAAACACTTGACGACCATTGTAGCACTGCGATTGGATGCCGACTCGGAAGCTTATCTTTCCAACCCCATGACTTTTTCGCTTCCATCACACTATAAACGCATAGGAGAAGAATAATATGATTATTTTCCTCAAAATAGTTTTGAATCTTTCAACATTGCTCCACACTAAATGTCCTTAGCTCCATGGTTTACAGACCTTGGCCTTTGCATAAAGGTGATCCATGCTAGCAAACATTCCAACCAGTTATCAACAAAGGAAAAAAAAAGGATTGAGAGACCTTCAAAATCTAAAAAGTTCTATTTCATATGACAAAAAAGCAAAAACTATGCTTAGAGAAGATTCTACATTAGCTTGAGTCTGCTCTTTTAACTCCGCATTATCGGTTTTGTTTGGGGCTTCCATCCTAATTCCATTATCAACTTTTAGTAATGCGATTTTAACAAAACCAGATCTTTTTCTTTTTTGGATATGCATCATCATCGTATTCCTTTTTTCTGCTTTTGTTTATGGGATCTATCTTCTATGATCGTATTTGTCCATTATGTATTTGCTCCCCTTCTCTTTCTAATCTTCATTTCTCATCACTTAGGTTGCCTTCATCTTCTATTTCTGGGCTTTTTATGTATCTAACCGATGGTTCTTCCTTTTGTACTCTCTGGATTATTTTATTCCTCAATTAAAAAAAATAGAAAGTAATAGGTAATTAGTTTTATGTATAAAAGGACATCATATAAAAAATGTAACCGATTTTTTCATTTCTTTGGGTTATTGGCCATCCGTCGAGAGTTTCGGATTTAATACTGATATTTTAGCAACAAATCTAATAAATCTAAGCGTAGTGCTTGGTGTATTTATTTTTTTGGAAAGGGAGTGTGAAAAAAGGGAGTGTGTGCGAGTTGTTTATTTCAAGAATAGGTTGGATACAACCAACTGTACTTTTCACTACGAAAAGGTGCATGATCCCACGAATTACTTCTGACAAAATGAAGAAATCATATTGAAGAACCATAACATTTCGTGATTCATTGATAAATCAACTTTGATTCTCTATCAACCAATAATGTGGGACTATTAACATGGTTAAAGCTAAACGTTTGAAGTCCGGACACAGCATGGTACTCTTTCTACTACTATGTTAATATATAAATCATTTCAAATTTGTTGGGATTTTTTTTCGATATAGAACACTCATGTCCATAAAATGATTTGAACCCCTTTTTTTTTTTTTATTTTAATAGAATATTAGAATTTTTTTCTAAAAAACTCAAAAAATGAAGATCTGTTTGGATTGACTTGAGAAAAAAATATTTTAAAAAAAACTCATTTTTATTTAAATATTCTTGATAAAATTAGATTAAAATATTTTTTGTTGAGTGATTGCGAAACGCTCTAATTTCTTCCAAAATAATTTATTTTTTAAATTAAACACTTGAAAATGTATTCTAAATGCACTCTAAATCAATATCACAAAGACCAAAATAGTGTTTCAAACTGAAAAATTCTTAATTTAACTTACAAGTAAACAAATGGTGTAAGCTTCAAATTATGGAATAATGTTTTCATTGATTCCATGACAAATAATAATGGAATAATTTTTTTTAAAAAAAATAATATGGAATTGTAGAAGATCAAATCTCTAACTTCGAAATTGATAGTATGAATTTTATGTGAGTTAGATTATGCTCGGTAATAGAAAAAATATGTACGACTATTACATTATAATGATCGAATCGTTTTTCTAAAACTCATGCATTATTACTCTGCGTAAAACACCATAGCTCAAAATATTAAACATTTGTAATTTAAAAAAGTTGTGTGTCTAGTTGATATATTTTAAAATACATGCACAGTTACAATATGTTAATGTAGTAGTGGTGATAAGTTAACATATGTATGAAGCTCTAAATTAAACTGATTATATTTGAGGTTCTTAAGATAGCAAAACTCATTTTTAAGTACACAGAGAATTGAGCATCGACTTTTAAGGTGGAAAATCATGTCGATTATCGTTGAGTTGAGTTGAGCTCACTTTTGGACATGCATATATTTTTTAGTTCAAGAACAATAAAATGATAAATCGAACTGTTAATTGTAGTGTCTTATCTAATTAGCTATATTACGATTGACGGTATGACATACATATTAAGAAGGAATCGTCAAAAGTAGGGATTGAAAAGAAAAAAAATCAAAGGGGCTTCATAGGGGAAATCATTTTATGGGCCTCCAATCACATGCGGCTTGTCCATGGGCCTAGAAGGAGAAGTTGCTAAATTCAGCCCAAACTTGTCCTTTTGAAAGCATAAAACACTCAACATAGGTTAAAACACTGAGACGCCGATTTTGGCTCACTGGGATTACTCAAAAAGACCGAAATGGCAAATACAATGTCTAATTTGAGACGCAGAAAGGGTGTTCGTCTTCAGAGATTTGAAGAAAGATGGGTTGGTAACGATAATTGCAAGAAAATTATTGAATCGGTTTGGCTCAATAGTGATCTGGATGTTGAAGTTGGCTTACAACAGAAATTACATATATGCATTAAAAAATTAAGGAGCTGGGATAAAGAGAGACTTAATGGCTCGCTTCGAGGAGCTATCACTAGAAAACAAAATGAGTTAAATTTTCTCAGAAATTCTCTTGTTAGGAGCACAGATTTGAATGAGAGTGCTAATTGGATTCGGGCGGAAAAGAAGCTCGAAATGCTTTTGGACGATGATGACAGATACTGGAAAATTTGTTCTTGGGAAGATTGGATTCATTGGTGCGATGGGAATACTAAATGGTTTCATCGTAAGGCCTTCGCTAGAAGGAAGACAAAGACTATTGTAGGCCTTTATGGTGAAAAATGTTCCTGGATTGAGGAAGACGCCGATTTGATGCTTTCCCAAAGATAAGATCACCGGATGGAAAATTATTAACGATATCATTCCTACGACTTATAATATTTCTAAAAAGAAATTGTCACCAACATTTCTTGTTCATTTTGCAGAGCTTACAAGAAAACAACTTGCCACCTATTTTGAGAATATAAGGTTTCTAAGAAGATTTGGAATTTTTTTTCCTCTCCAATGTTCACTTGTTTTCGATGGCCAAGACTTTGCCTAAAGAGATTAATCCTAAAAAGCAGATGGGAAAAATTGTTACTTTGTTACGGTACATCTTGAACCAAAGGAATGTTATTCGCTTCAACCATGGATCTTCTGAAGATAGAGACATTATCTCGGCTGTCAAAGCGTCTTTTGAAGCTTACTTGGGTAGGTCTCTCCTCCTTGTTTCTCTTCCCACTCAAATGTTGATGATGCGGATCAAGGTGCTTGAGGCGAAAGCAGTGGTGGAAGGCTTGATCGAGGTCTACATGCATTGGAATGGACAAAATTCTCCAGTGGTGATCGAATCAGATTCTCTCGAGGTGGTTAAATTATTGAACTATCTTGATAGTTTTGTGAAGGAGGCCTTTAGCCTTGCAAAGTTGGTTAATATTTATAATTTTTGTAAGGTTCTTAGAGAGGAGAACAAAGATACTCACAATCTTGCTTCTTTGGCCTCTTCTTCTAGTTCCTTATTTGTCTGGAAAGACATCTTTCCAGTGTCTATTTATCCCCTTATCTTTGAAGGGGTGTGATCGGTTTAAAGTTGATTTGTATTGTTTGTTTCAAAAATAAAAATAAATAAAATGCTTGTTTGTTAACCAAATTCATCCTATTATTAATGATATCATGGGCTAACATTTTGTTTAGAAAAAAAAAATATTATATCATAAAAATGATGGTAGAATTTAAATGTATGACTTTTAAGAGAGTACGAAATATTATATCATAAAAATAATGCATGTGCATCTGCATCATTTATGTCAATTACATTTAAAAAATTGAAGGTAATTTGATAAAATTAAAAAAGAAAAAAAAAGTTAATTATAATTATTGTCTTGGTTCTTAAACTTTCAATTTTGTTTAAAAAAATTGAAGTTTATTTGACATAAAATCAAAAGTTAAAGAATTTATTGAATATGAAATTAAAATTTTAGAATTTGGTGGCAAATTCGGTCTTCCCCACTCTCACCCCACCTTTCAAACTTTATTGAGAATCTTGCATTGAAAAAAATGAGTAGACCTTACATATACATATTACACCTCTTATTTTGAAATAGTTTTGAGATAAAATCTCATGTGTATCACAATCCACGAAACCCAAAACATGTATTTTCAAAAAAAAAAAAAAAGAAAAGAAAAGAAAAAGAAGTAGTTGGACTTGCATATAGTAGGTTTGTGATTTTTAGGGGAAAAAAGGCACATGAATCCTTGTTTTTAAGAAAAAGGGTCTATGGTCATAGCTTTACGGGGTATTCAACCTAATGAGTTGGAGTGAGTTCATTACTTATTCGACACAAAGAGTTTGTAGCCCCATAACTAAAAACTTATTTTTATTAACTCGTTTCAGGGTTCACAAGTGTCCCGATTTTACCTCAATAATTGCCATAGTATTTCAACACAAACCATTATCTACAATTTGATGTGAATTTCCTCTTTTGAAAGTGGAAACACTCTCTAACCTCTTCAGAATCA
Source organism: Benincasa hispida (assembly GCF_027475165.1). Lineage (NCBI taxonomy): Eukaryota > Viridiplantae > Streptophyta > Magnoliopsida > Cucurbitales > Cucurbitaceae > Benincasa > Benincasa hispida. Next base: position 52,841,226 of record NC_143489.1, read on the forward strand.
TCCAATCCAAGTGTCGGCTGTTTCCTGTTTGGACACAAACCAAGAAATCACTGCTGACCAATAACTCACCCACCACCAAATTTCAAATTCAATTCAATTCAATTCAATGCTTCTTCCCTTTCTCCCACATTCATGCATTAACTCGCCCCCCTCTTTTATTTCTGCACCGCCCTCTTTGCTGCACTCCCCATTTTCTTCACCTTCACTGCCCCTCAGCCTTGTTTCCATCATTTCTCCGTCGTCTCCGGGCAGATTGGCAAATGGATGGTGACAGAAAGCTCTTTACATTGGCTGAAGTCTCTCAGCACAATAACCGCAAGGACTGTTGGTTGATCATCAATGGCAAGGTTTTTCTTCACACCCTTTTCTTTGTTTTGGGGTTTCTTCTTTCATATGTCTGATTTTGCCTGTAGGAGTTTGATTCTCTGAAATTGTTTGTTTTTGTTCTGTTTTTGTTTGCTCTTGAAATCTTACATGCATTCTGGACAGACCCATCGTTCTTCACTGTTGAAATAATATGTTTATTCATGGCTGCTAAACTAATGCATGGTGAGCTTTGCCATTGATGTTGTATAGGGCTGGGTAGTGAAGGAATTTTGTTGCAGATTATAGTGTAAATCGAGCTATTCCTTTACGTTTTTTTTCTCGAGGAATGCAAAGAGATTTAGGCTTAGTTTTGGATTTGGTAGCTTTTAGATAATTGCTGCCAATTGTGCTTTTAGAAAAATCGACTATAATACAAAAGAAATCAGTGTTTGGTAGATTTAAAACTTAAACGTGGAAAAGTAGGATAAGATAGGAATTTTTAGGAGTTGGTTAGAAGGCATCATATTCTTTGGCATTATAATCAGGTTTACCAATCATTAAACACAGTTAACATTTCCTCTAATCACTTTTATCGTTGGCCAAATCAATTCCAAATGCAGCCTCAATCCTCGGAGAGTGATGTTTCAACCTCACCAGGGCTTAGATGATTGGTTCTTTGCTTTCATTGTAGAAGTTGCTAGAGACTAAGGCTCAAATGCCTCAGTCCCATGGTTTGTTTAAGTTGAAGAGCATGAGTTTGCATAATATATGTTAATAGGATATGGAAAGGAATGAGCTCTATGAATTTGTATTCATATCACGTATGTTTGGTTTAGGAGCTTGTGATCTATAAAATTTTATATATAGTGGATTTTATAAGCCCGAGAATTTGTAACATTGGTTTGTATAGTCCACGAGATTAACCAACAAATTTGCAGACGAAGATAAACAAACTCACATGATGGCAAACATAGACTTAGCAAGACTGACACCAGAAAACCCGCATCTCTTTTATTAAAAAATTGAATAAGTGAAATAGTGCTGCGAGGGAGTGGCTTCTTAATTCCAGATTATACATTCCTTACTCTGCTCACCTTACCACGTTTATAAGACTGGACTGGAGATTTATGATTCATGAATCTTAAAAATGGGCTGCGTTTAGTGTTTTGAATGGACTTGTTTCGTATCTTTGATTCCTTTTAGGACCAGGATCTCATTGAATGGATAGAATCTGAGGCTTCTTTATATTTGGCAGTACTGGAGGCTGCTTGATCATTGTGATTCTCATATTTTAACCGACGCACCGACATGAATATCAGTGTAGGAAAACTCCGTTTCAAAAGTGGTTAATATGAAGATCACTCACACAAAAATGAACTCCAACTCTCATTACAAGATCTAATTTTATGTGTATGTGAGTGCTATTGTTTACTAAGGGCACTCTTATGGATATACCATGTGAGAACTGGACTCCAATTGGAGTTGGACATCCAAACAACCTGTTCAAACTTTACCAAAAAACAAAACCCGGGTATCTATTCGAGGGATGGTCAACATACATCGTTGCCATGCTGTCTGGTGGATTAATATCAGTCAGTGCAGCCCTTATCTGCCATAAAGGTTTCGTTCATTCTTCAGTCTGCTGATTCCATTTGATGACTTCTTCCTTTGGCATCCATAATCCGATCTCAAAGCAATATCCTGAAGCTTCACAGTCTGCTGAATTTGCCCATTCCATTGATGTTAAAAATCTCTTGCCAGCCATCATACTTATGCTCGGCCCTACTAATCTTTAAGTACGCTTCACCCACGCAGAGGCGGGATTCATGACATATGAAGAATTTTAAAATATTGACTTCCCCTACCTAGGCTTGAAAGTTGAACCTAGACATTTCAAGTAGTATCTCTAGACCTTCAAGTCCGCCTTTCCACTAGAGCCATTCTTTGGGTAAAATCAGAAATTTGCCGTACCCAAATTAGTAGTTATAAACTCTTTCTGGTTGTACTATGTTAAATTTGCATATTATTGAATAAATCAGGAATCATAATCAACCTTTTACAAGGTGAATAAATAGCCATCAATAAACCAATAAAAGAAAATACATAAAAGGAAAATACTATAAAGGAAATCATAATTAGGATTTAGTAATAAACCCTAATTTCCTTTTAACATGCTTAATCACCATTGTGATATAAACTCTGCTTTCTTCCTCATTATTGTAATGTGAAATCTCCTTCTTGACCCACCATATCAATAAAAGTATAAAGATACTGTAGGAATGCTTGTGTTGGAGAAAGTCAAGTACTAGTTTCTCAACCCAAGCTTGAGAACCATGACGTTTAGCCAACACAAGTATCTTTAAGTATAAAGCAAGAAGCAGGAGGATAAACATGAAAGAGCGTAAATCTTCGCTCAAGTTAACCCGATTCTACTTGGAAGTGAATATTTGGAATTACACAAACTCAGTAATTATGAATCATATCTTCAAAGAACAACACCTGTGCATTTCTACTATTGTTTTTCTTCTAAAATTTCTTAAAGAATAATACTAGAAAGTCGAATCATTTTTATGTTCTCACTTGTTGAACTTTGGTTGGTAGTTCAGCCCAAAATGTGATCGACAAGCTTTCAGTTGTTTTGGCAGTTGGCTTGGAATTAGTCTAAATGAGTCATGCACAGATTTTATATTTGATGGGTACTGGTTTTTAGCTTGAAGTTCTCATTTTGCCCATCTTGATTATCCCAACAGGTTTACAATGTAACCGAATTCTTGGAAGACCATCCGGGTGGTGACGAGGTGTTGTTGTCTGGCACTGGTAATAAATCTTCCTGTCATATAGCTTTAGTTCTTTACAATGTATGTAGAATGTTTGTGTATTACTTTACATATTATGTAATTTTCATCGAAACAGGTAAGGATGCAACTGATGATTTTGAAGATGTGGGTCATAGTGAGAGTGCAAGAGAAATGATGAGCAAATACTCTGTTGGAGAGATCGATATCTCGACGATCCCAGAACGGTCAACATACACAACTTCAAAGCAGCCTCATTACAATCAAGATAAGACAACCGAGTTCATCATCAAACTCCTCCAGTTCTTGGTTCCTCTTGCAATCTTAGGTTTGGCGGTCGGTATCCGCTTTTACAGCAAATCAACCTGAGGTTCTGGTTGAGACATTAGGTGGTTTAGTCTTATGATCAATTACCAACTGCTGCATTGTGTTTGTGATACTTAGAATTTTTCTAGTTTGATGCTCTACTTTTTCTTCATTTTTTTCCTTCCGTCTTTTAAATTCTAGTTCTGTTATCTGACTGGTAAAGTAAATGTTATTTTAGTTAAATAAAAAGAGTTGTTTGTAATGATGGAGTTGGTGATTTTTATCAGTATTTTACTAAGAAAATCTCTTATCTTTTCTCTAACTATAATTTAAAATATACCTAAACAAAACCTCCAATGATTAAAAGCACAAACATGGGGATGAGACTAAAATAATGGCCTTACTGCAGAGTACTGATGTGACAATTTTACCCTCTCAAAAGAAAAAACTAACAAAAGTGAATTGTGTCCACTGCACTCCACACTTTTTGTTTTTATGTAATTAACAATTGTACTCTTGAAAATAAAATTAAATTCATAACAAATTCAGGCCAAGTTCATAGAAAAACTACAGGTTTATTTGCTAATCTCTATATCATGTAACGATTTAGGGCAGTTTTAATATGTATATTTATACAAAACGAAGTATAAATCATTACAAATTTAAAATTCCATAGGCTATATGAATCTAGGAAGCAGGATTTGCTTGGACATGTATCTGAATTAAATTTCTCTTTTTTTCCCTTGATTTTAGACACGGTTTAGACATGACCTACAAAGTAGGGGAAAATAGCAATTCTCATATATGTATATCTAACCAGCTAAATCCTTCTATATCTTGTAAGAGTATGTTTTCAAATATTGTAAATTGACTTTGTTTTTTAATTAAAGTTACATATTTTATTTAGACAAAAGATACACATATTTTCGTGTCTGTGTCTGTGTTTCTCAAGACTTGCCTTTTTACCTATTAAAATATATAAGAACACGTAAAAATGAAAGAATCATACACATCTCATCACTAATGTACAATGTAAAACAGTTAGTGATGTGAACCACATTAAGGGGCATTTAAAGAGATTTAGGTAAATAGCAAGGACTAAAATGAAAAAATGGAAGAGATGAAGGAGTAGAATGCAAAGGAAGACTTAAAATGGAAAAGTTGAGAAAGTAAAAGATTGAATATGTGTATGCTGGAGGTTTAAGGAGTGAATCACAAATTACAGAGCAAAGGCTCGAAGTTCGAGAGTGAAAGAGTTTGAAATGACATGACTTGTAATAAATGAATAGTTAAGTACTTTTGTTTTTCTGGAGTGACAAACAAATAGGATGTCATCATTGGGTCAAGTGATTTCAAACCCTCAATTCATTTCTCTTTCTACCAACCAAAGTTTCTAATTTCATTACACTAATAATTTACTCTTTCAATTTTCATAGGCAATAATTTTAGTTTGTGTGCTTTTCAATGGGTGACAATTAAGTTATGATATAATAATTGAGTTCTAATAGTTTCAAAATAGGTATATATATACATAGATCGATTAATTGGGGTAGATCAAATATGTTTATAAATTATAATGGTCAAATTGTTACCTAATAACATCCAAACACTTATTTTGATGAGCTCTTTCATTGTAAGGATTGAACCACAAATCAAATAGAGTTAGTACATGTTAATTACTACTAAACTATACTAATAAGCAAGGAACTAAGTTGCTGAAGAAAAGAATACAAAATTTTGGCAACTTTTTAAAAATTTGGAGGAGCTGGCCTTCTCTCTTGATATGACCTAATACTAGATTCACTAAGGTCTTGTTTGATAACTAGTTCGTTTTTTATTTTTGGTTTTTAAAAATCAAGTTTATTTTCTCCTCATTTCTTATAATGATTTGTATATTTTTTAAATACGATGGTTGAATTCTTAGCAAAATTCTAAAAACAAAAACAAGTTTTTAGAAGCTATTTTTTTTTAGTTTTTAAAATTTGGCTTGGTTTTTTAAATCATTGATAAAAAGTAGATAACAAATGAAGGAATTTGGAGGTAAAAATAATGTCTAGGCTTAATTTTCAAAAACAAAAATAGAAAAACTAAAGGGTATCAATGAGGACCTAGATTATTTTGTATGTACTTCATCTCATATAAATATATACACCACATTTAACATTCTTCTAAAGGTACAATTCCTCAATTCATTTCTCTCTTCAAGGTACATTACAAGCTTCATTTTTCCATGTTTCAAATCATAATTGGTATCTCGTAAAATATTGATTTGATAAAAGGCTAAGAAGGAATGAATTTGATCTATGATGACCACCTAGGCAGGATTTAATATCCTGAATTTTCTTGACCCCAAATGTTGTGGGATCAAGTAGATTGTCCCATGCGTGTAAATAGGTTGTCGAAATGCGTGTAAATTGATCTAAACACTCATGGATATAAAAAAATCATAATGGGTAACTTTTATTTATTTATTTTTTTTCTGAGAGTTATTCAATCTTCAACAAAAATATATAAAATTATCTCGTTAATTTGAACAATACTCAAACTAGTTGACACATTACTAATACTAACTTGTATAAACAAAATCAACTAACAAAATTAGCCTTGAAAATCATGCCACAAAAATGTAACATGATATCATTAAGAGAGAGAGGGAAAAAGAAGGGGGTAAGAGAGATCTTCCTAATATTTTGTAACCTAAAAAGTTTTATCAGAGATGAGTGAAGGGGGAGTAATGATGAAAGTAGAGACTGAAATAATGGGCCACCTGTGAGATACGCAGCTCCAAGACACATGCAACTTTCTCTCTCTCTCATGTGAGGTTTCAATTTGCATATCCTTGTGCCCTGCCCCTCCCTCTTCTCTCCTTGCTTTTTTCCATCTACTTGAGATTTGCAGTTAGCAGTCATCACACCATGAAAGCAACCCACAAGGTCAGACAGAGTAAGAGAGAAAGAAATATGAATACAAAACCCCAAAAAAAAGACACCATTCTGGGCCACCTATTTCACAGGACAAAATTTTGCAGTTTACAGTTATGTACAGTCTAAACAGTGACTTGTCAAATTTACACAAACCTGATTTCATTTTTCAACCTACCAACCTGGCCTTCCTCTGGCTAACGGCGTCTCTTTTTGTTTTGATCGGGTCCTTAAACTATTATGAACACGACAGCTCATGAACTCAAAGCTATTATATAATATATATCATAAACCACAAGGGATGTTTAAAAAAAAGAGTTAATAATAGACTTTCTCTAATACAATAGATCTTCTGACCGAGTTAAGTAAATTCCCAAGCTAGTTTAGATAGAAAGTACTTTCCTCTTTGACTCATCTTACTGTAAACTTACTATTTCAGCATTGCTGAGGAGAAAAGCAAATAAAGGTAGGTCAGAAATTCACTAATGCTGGGAGTGAAAAAAGCTACTTAGTCAAGCATTTAATGACACCGCCATGAATGCTCGGTTTGAATTCAGCATTATAATCTTTGGGCTAAAGACTTCTAAACCCAAGAAATAAACACAACCACCCCCCCAACGGAAACGGAAGATTCTTCAGTTTCACCCAAATACTAATTTAGTAACAGTTCCATCCACCCACATCTAAAAGAACAGCCAAAATCAGAGAGAGATTATCCACCGGTCAAGTCTTTTGTGGCTTTTGCTTTGTGAAAAGCATCTTTTCTTGGTGATATATTTTATTCTTAAGCTGGCCCTGATTGATTGAGATGTTAATCCTTGTCTCCCAATCTTTCTATCCTTCTCCTAATGAATTCGGCCTGTCTGTCACCACCACCACCAACCAAGCAGCAAATCACATTTAACAAGTGCCACCATACACACTAAATAAACTAATGGTGGACATAAGATTCCCCTCATTGATCATCATAAAGCTTTTCCACTACCACCCACCACAAGGAACAAAACCACCAACCATCTATCTCAACCAAATAATACTTATCTCGTCATTCAACACAACACAGGCAGGCAACAAATGGTTTATACATTACAGTGCTTAATTAGCAGCAATATATAGAAAACACAAATAACAGTAGGGGATGCAGAGAGACACAAAGGGTTAGTTTTTATTGCACAGGTTGTTGATTTGAAGTTCCATCAGTACAAGTATAGACAAAGAAGAGGAGTGGAGAGTACATTACTACAAAGTGGGGAAGAGAAGAAAAATATCCTAAGTAAATTATCTGTACCACAGTTTCCTAGTTGCCTGAACTAACTACTAACCCTACATCTAAACTGCAGACCCTCTTTCCTTCCCCTAACTTTGATGGGTATTTAGTGTGTAAATCATAACCTCTGTTATGTTACAGAACATTAGTCTACACTTCTTTTTAGCATTTTTTTTTTCTCTGGGTTTTGAGAGGTCTTACTACTCCTTTACAAGTTAAGGATGATGGAAAAAAGGAAATACCACCATCACCCTTTTAAGGTTAGACTAATTCATTCCTGCTACTTTTGAAAACCTAAGCCCGAAATCTGTTGAAAATAAGCAGGAAAGAAGTCCTGATGGAACGACACGCTATAATCTTCTATGGTTGCAACTTCTCCCATTCGTAGCGGCCTGGAAGCGGCGTATCTTTCACAGGATCAAAGTTGTACCTGCATTCATCATACCATTGAGACTGTTAAGTACGAACAATACCAGGTCCTTTTACAGCTACGGAAGAAATGTACATGTTAACATACTTCTGAATGAAGTTTCGCTGCTGCTTTTCTTCAGCAAGAGCAAAAAACTCATCCATTTCACGAGCTGTAGGTATGTGTCGATTAGATGAGCAAGGGTTTCTATGGTTAGTTTCGATCGCACTGGTTGTCGGCCTGGTAGTAGAACTGGGTGTTCTGATGATATCAGGATTCCTTATCAAACTGGAGGGAGTAGATTCCCTAGTACTCCTGGTACAATCAAAAGCATCATCCGTTAGATATAGCAAACTGATAAAGAGTGACAAACAATGTAGTAACTGTATGACATTTGATTAATCAGCAGAAACCGAATGGTGTTATTGGCAGAAATACAAATGTTTAGAAACACCAAATTTCTATCAAATGGATATACCAAAGTAACATTTCAGTAACTGGATGCCCTCTTAACCTTCATTCAACATTTGAATAACAAAATTGCCATTCAAGAAAGTTTTCATTTTCAATAATCATGGTAACAGAAAACCTGTGTCGAGCAAAAAAATCAGAAGGATGGTCAATCCATGCGAAGGACATCACATGAAGAATATCAGAAATATCTAAAAGTAAAACTAGCGACTGTGCCTCCACTTCCAACTAGGGAAAAAGAAGATGGGGGGAAAAAACAAGAAGGAACAAAATGTTAAGCAAGAGAAAGCAAAAGAGACCGAACGTTTAAAGAGACAAATAATATTAAGTTCAAACCCAGCAAAAAAGAAAAAAGAAAATTCTTTTCAAAATCCTTCTCCAGAACAAGACAAACAGGAAAAACTCACGAGCAAATACGTCTACAAGCCTTTTCCTTCAAGTGGAATAAATGGGTGAAAAAGCAGAGTACACAAAATAACATATACATGACATACAAACAAGAAAATGATAACCTTGAATGACCATTTCAACTGCAAAAATATGTGGGGAAGAGAATCCCAGGGCAATGTTCTAAAGAAAAGTTGAAAAAAAATATTGAAGAAAAAACCACTAAAAAGTCATCTGCATAGTAAAATAGCTCCATAAAAGATTATGGCGGAAAGATTATCTAAAGCCTTTGCTCTGTAGAATCCTAAAACACGAGAATCTGAAAGCTTAATTTCAAGCTTGATTCCAAAATACAAAGTTCATGTAAAGTAAAAGGGTGAAGAAGAAACAGGGCAATAGCCAGAAAGTTCAGCACCAGAAGAAGAACAACAAATTGAAGCTTAATATTTCCCCTCTGTAATATTTAGAGAACCCAACAAAAGAACAAAACAAATTTCCAACTTCACACAGCCATAGCCAACCAAATCATGGAAACGAAAATTTCAGACAAAAACTTCTTGCATGTTTTTCACCAGACACCGCTAGCTTTAGAAATGCACAATTTCAGTCTCCACAATTTCCAAAATCTTATGTATAAAAATCATATGAAGGATTACAAAATTCAGCCAACGGTAAATAAATATAAACAAAAAAATTGAGAAAAAAAATAAAACAGAAGAAATCCCACCTCTCTCTACTCTCAAAATCCAAAATATTTTCCCCAAACGATGCCTCTTCAATGACCAAATCAATATTCTCATTTTTACTTTCACTCGCATGAATTTCGTCAAATTTCCCAACGGATTTCTCCGCCGCCTCCTCCGCCGTGTGATCCCCCTCTTCATTTACACGGCCAAGCGAGAGCGACCTTTCCGGCATGGCCGACCTCAAACTAGAACAGACCCTAGGACTAGGGTTTCTCGTGCAACCCTCTTTAGGGCTTTGCTTCTGCCTCTTCGGTTCATGGGCGGAAAATACAACCGGTGGCTTCTCAAGCCTACGGCTCCTAAGCTGAAGATAAGAACCAGAAGGAACCGGAGACGCCGGAGACGGCGAGGGCGTGGGAGATTGCTGGAGGCGACGTAACGCCAGAGTCTTAGCCCTAGTCAAAACCCCAAGAGAAGACTGGGAAAGCTCCATGACTGCAACTTCACCTATTGACTTGGTTTTCCTCATGTACTTCCCCATTAATTCCACCTAACACAAGCTCACATGGAAACAGAGAAAATAGATAGAGATTGAAGGAAATGGCCCCAAACCAGAAAGGATTTGAACCCAAGATGGGAAAATGGAGGAAGAAGAAGAAGATGAAGAATCAGAACGGGAGAGAAAGGGGGTTTGTTGAAATTGTTGTTGGTTCTGGTTGATGGGGTTTTAGAGAGAGAAAGACGAAGAGGAGAGAGAGAGAGAGAGAGAGAAGAGAAAGAGAGGAAGGGGAAGAAAGGTTTATGTAATGTTAAAAAGATGGCGCCTGGTTGAAGAAGGAAAAAGGTAGGGTTGGAGGATTCCAGGTCCACCGTATTTCCATTTTCTCTTTATCCACTCCTTTTTCTCCTCCAATATATCGTCATATTTTCATGAGTTTTTCAAAAAAAAAAATTTAAGTATAATAATTACTTAGTTACAAAATCCAACACCTCACTCAATTACGGTTAAGCTAAGTTTATCTTTTTTTAGGTTAAAATTTCGTTTTAGATCATGTATTGTTCAATGTCCAATTTTAGTTTATGTGCTTTTAACAAATCTTCAATTTAGTACCTCAAAGTTATATTTTATTAAAATTGGTTAAATGATAATAATTTTTATGCAATATAATACAATATGTGAATATATTTACAAAATTTATGGTAATAATATTAATAGATAATAAAAAAAATTAAAAACCAACAATAAACTAGTAGTAGGGATTTTTTTTATTGAAAGTATGAGGATTAAAATTAGATATTTTAAAGTGCAGAGACCGAAATATGAAGGATTTTTTTTTTAACATGAACATACCTCAATTGATATAAAGTTTGTATCCTCAATTTGGAGGATTTTTTGTATTGCATGCTAAAGTGCTCAAATTAGATTTGTCAAAGCTTCTCCAAATAAATTGTTTTTATCATCTATCACCAAATCTTTTCTCAAGGTTTTTGTACGGATGATCCAATATAAGAGAAAAAATGAGTTTTCTCTTGCTTTTTGAAAATGAAGTTTTTTTTTTAATCATTTGCTAACATTAAATTTATAGAATTACCAAAATAAAACTCTCGCGCATGCATAATGGGTTTTCTCTTCACTCATTCTCTCATCTCTCTCTCACAGAATCACTTTCCTCTCTTCCACAGTCTTGCTCTCCTCTCTCTTATTGTCTAGCTCTCTCGTTCTCTCACATTCTTCCTCTGCAACACAAATTGATTGAGGGAGAGGACGATCCGGAGCTTGTTCTTGTAGACCCTCGAAGCTGGTGCATAGTTTTGATTGAATTTGGTCGAGCCAGAGAAGTCATGGTTGCCGCCCGAGAAGAAAAAGAAGAAAAAAAAGGAGAGAAAAAGAAGGAAAATATCGAATGAAGGAGAAGAGAAATAATAAATAAAGGTAATTTTGTAAAATTACTTTATTATGATGTAAGTAAAAGGCAAAATTCTTAAGTTTTAAAAAGTGGGACAAAAATTATTTTGGGCCCTGAAAATGGGTCAGTCAATCAATTATCTCCTGTTATATTTATTTTTATTAATAAATTAAAAACACATAGATAAATATATTATTCCATGTTACAAATATTGTATTAGATTTTCACTATATATCAACATTTTTATGGGTTCAACATCAAAGTGAAGGGTAGATCAATATTTTCATTATAGCGTACAAAAATTAATCAAGCACGAAAAAGATCGTATCAATTATCATTGAGCTTAGCTCACTTTCACAAAAAGCATAGAATATTTATTTATTAATAGAAATATTTTTTTTATTTTATAATTTTTTTAGAAATGTTCATCGAGATCCATATTTTATCAATATTTCTATCAACCGTTTCTTAAAATTGAGATCTCATCATTTCTATTGACATTGACATTGGAAACCTTAATTATAAACTCTTAACGTTTAAAATAGGCGTAACATAATATATTATAAAATGTACAAAATATTGTAATATAATGATTAAAAAATATACTACATCGAATTAATAAATTTATCAATTATATATTGGAGATTCAAAGAAAATATTTATATGTTAATTATTGTTTATGAATATATTACTAACCACTTCTCACATTTGCGATAATTTATGATAGACCAAACATGTATGTGCAATGAAAATATAGATGAGAATGATCTTAGTGTAAGCATATACTGAAAAATTTCTTTGAGAGCTCTAAGTAGTTAATATCCATATTTATATATTTAGTTGGATCTTAGATTAATTTCATGCAATTTCTTTATCTTATTGTGTCCACTATTTCTAAAGCTATGTGCCAATCTTATTTCTAGGTTCTAGTCCCATATTTCTTTATGAAATCATTTTTTATCTTAAGTTTTTAACCTTCTTAGCATTAAGACTCTACTAGCATGTTAAATTAAGTGATCAGTTTAATATACCAAGATAAAAATAAAACTCAACAAACAAAATGCAAAGGTGGCGACAACATGATGCATTGGCATAAACTCACGCCACAAGGTCTTAGGGTATCCATATGATTGAATCCCTTAGAAACTTAGCCTATAATTAGATAAGAACTAATATACTTCATTAAATCTAATGCCATGATTTACAATGTGAAAAATGATGAAATAATAGGAAAATGGAAATCGCTACAAGAAATAAGAGATACAATAACTAACGAAGAATGCTATAAAAAACTTTTTATAGCATTTTTTGAAAATCCTGACAGCCTATGTTATTAAAAGTCTAGGATTTTCATGATTTATTTTATGGTTTATTTTCGTGGGTTTTCTTCAAATGAGTGGTGGATGATGATCAAATAGCCTTCCAACCTTTTTATAGGCCAAGATGATCGAAAGATGACCGAAAATAATGTTTTAAACGTTTACTAGACATTTTCAGCTTTGAATAACAACTTGGACTGAGAAAATAGCAACCATGAACAACTGAGCACGAATTTGAAAAATTAGGGGTTTTGATACAAGCGCATCAAGATGGATTTCTACAAAACAGTTAATAACATCACTAAAAGCTTATAAAACCAATCCAAAATAGTAAAAACTCATTTTAGATCGTTCAACAACATGTTATTGCTCATTTTCCCCAATTTAGTTTATCTCGAAATTAAAATATTACATAAAATCTATTTTTACTAGAAAAATTTAATAACATAGATGGTAAAAACATGAACATTTTGATATCTATCAACCTCCTATCAAACATATTATTAGAAAACACTAAATTAAAATATAGATTACAATTCTATATTTCATTGAGTGTATTGTTTTCTCTATCCTTTTATTTTATTTTTTTTCTTGTTTGTTTGTTTTTGATTGCTAAAAATACGTTAAATCTTGTGGATAATGTACATGTAGATGAGTATATTTATAAAAATTTCTAATACTACCAGAGCATAAACCATTTTTATACAACTTTTATGGATTATATCAACATCATAAAAGTAACATACCATTTAATGACGTTCCACTCCTCACAAACATAAAGTTTCAAAATAGAATATAGAATCGGAAACGAATATTTGATAATAAGTCCACAAAAATATAGGCAACTCTATGCCAAGTAACATATGGCAAAATTCTAGTGGCTCCCTTGGAAGTACAACCTCGTGGTCCCAAAACATTATTATACATTTTAAATATCTGTAATTTTTTATATCAATAAATGTTGGATAAATATACTTATTAAATTTAATTTTTTTTTTTTATAAATTCCACATCATCATCCATTTGGATCGAGATCTAATATGAGAGTCTAATTCAGCTATTGGAAGCAACTATTGTTAGATGTTCGAATTTTCATCTCTTTGTATTGTTAAACTAAAAAAATATATATACAAAAATTATTTAGGAGAAACTTCCACTTAATAAACCTAAAAAAAAAACACAAACAAACTTGATGATGCCGACACTCCCCTACGATCTAACAATATCATTCTCGCTTGTTTCGAACTGTTTCTAAAAGTGAAGACTATCTTCACGAATCAACATAGGTTCTTTCAGCATGCTTTGTCTTCACTCACATATTTCTTCGAAATTTCCCATGAGGTCACCCAATATATAACTGCTTCAAGATAAACACGCGTAATTTTGGAGTTCTCATGATTGAGACATCGAAAAGAAAGATTAACTTCGTTGGTATAGTATGAACTTTTAATTCCTTTAAGCCTTTTCCTTAACTATACTTTCATATATTTAAGATCCCTCTCAGTCGGATGTGATCTCTATTCATTCACGTACTTCTCCTGAACTCGAATGTAACACAAGTTTGTTAACTAAAACTACATCAAGTATCAATTTAAACATATCTTAATGAATTGCTTCATTTCAAAAATATATCACAGTGAATAAGATACATACTACCTTCTTTTTTTAGTATAACAGAAAATTGGGGGATTCGAACCACATACTTCTTGATCACTAACACATATTGTATGTCAAATGAACTATGCCCGCTTTGACATATATTTTTTTTAATGTTGAAGGGTTTGATCACCTAACAAAAACTATAAACTGTTTTAGCTATACAAAAAAGGTATAGTTAAAGTATAAACATTGAATTCTTAGTTTTTTTTTCCTATGTCCTCAACTTTCAAAGTTTATTATAAGATCTTGATGTTATCTGATGTTAAAGATTATGTAGCTAGTTAATATCGTATAGGTTGAAGTGTTTGACGACATAAACATATTAAATTGACACAAAATTAATAACTTACAACTGAACAAAAGTCTTTTTAAATTATAAATCTTTAGAAAATGAGTTTGAAAGCTTAAGTATACAAATTTTGTGAAGTAATAGATTAAATTGTCAGGACGTATTATAATACGAAACTCATAATTTACTTAGACAAACAAAAGCCTAAATACATATTTTAGTCAGTATGCTTATGTTGTTTTTCTAATCTAGTCCTATTGTTTATAAAAAGTTCCAAATTAGTCTCTTAACATTTAACATTTCTCTTTCCAACACTCATTGTTTGTGAATGTTACAGTTAGTTGATCATAAAACTGACCAACATATTTATTTGAGAAATTAGAAACTTTTCTACTTGAAATGAGATTTTCCCAACTCTTAAATTTTTGTAATTTATGAAATATTATGCATCATTCAATTTTAATATTCTCCAATAGAAGACAAAATAAAAAAAAAAAATTAAAAATAACGAATATAACTCAACTAATATATTAATATGTATAAATGATAATGAGATTTATAGTTGGAATCGTAATCCCTTACTTTATATTCTACTAAAAGAAAATCTAAATATAATAAAAATGGTAGTAATAATGATATATATAAAAATTTTACTGGCAGAAAATGATCAATATAAAAATGAGAGAAAGAGAGAGAGCAAAATCTCGTGAGAAAATGAGATATTGAAGAGAGAGAAAGAGAGTTGAAAAATGGGAACAAGTCATTGGATTCCCTTTGGGAGTGGCTAGGTGGAAAGTGCAATTTTTTATTTCTCTACTCCTCCAATTTTTTCTTCCTTTTTTAATTTTTTCTTCCTTGGACGCCAAGCTTGAAAATCACCCACTCTCATCTCTCCGAAACTGCAGTCCACGCGCCTCTTTGTTAAGAAATAAATAATAATAATAATAAAAGAATTCCTTATTTGTACGAAACGACGTGTCGGCCTACTATTTAAAGACGTCATGGTTTGTGATACTTAAACTGATTCTTTTGGCAGTTGATCGAATGGGAAAGTCATTTAATTTTCTGGTAGCAACCTTACGTCCCCTAAATTTACGCTTTCCATTTCTTTTTTCCATTTTTCTTTCCTTCTTTATTTTATTTTAATCCTTCTTTATTTATTTATTTATTTTTGCATGTAATATTAGATAATATACATGCTACGAAAACAAGTTTACTAATAGACATTAAGCTTTTTCCTTTTTTTAAAAAACAATAGAATAAAGTTTTTTTTTTAAAACTTTTGAAATTTTTAATTTTGAGAATTAGCTTTTAAAAAAAATTGAAGTATTTGTCAATTATTTAAAATAGATTTTAAAATATTTTCAAGTATATTTTGAATTTTTTTTTATCAAAAGAGATTAAATAAAAATGATTTTTCATAAAAACATTTTTTTCCTCTAATCAATCCAAACAAAGTCTTACTTTGAAAAGTTATTTAGTCATAAACGTCATCGTGTAAAATGTAAATCGTAAAATTCATATTAATAAATTGTGGGACTCAAAGTGGGTTTACGAATTTCTTAAATTAAATACGGAGTGGAGTTGATAACGTTATTTTTGTTTATGTTATTATGTGTATGTTGTTTCTTTAGGGAGATTTTAAGCTATTGAAGCTCATTCAATAACATGTCTGTTTATGTATATTTGTTTCTTGTTGTCAATTTTTTTTCTTGAAACAAAATCATTTTGTCCCAATTTAGTAAGTATTTGATTTTTTTTTTACGTTTTGAATATTAAGCTTATTTATGGGATGTATGCTCTAAAGTCTCGTATTTTATAAGCTATTTGAAATAATGGTTGAACATTTTATATATGCAATTATTCATTAAGGAAAAATCAAAGATTACTTCATGAGACCTAAACTGTATGTAATGAACATACATGTGGATCATATTCAGTAATAACCTAAAAGGTCTATAGTATATAGATAAGGTTGGGTGCCTTATTTTGATAGCACTATGGATATGATTAATCACTTTGTAAATATTACAATATTGTTGTAAAGTGTTACAAATGATAATGATCTAAATCGCTCATGTGGAGACATGCGAGTGGAGGTATTCTATACAAAGAGTTTGTATAAGACTGGACCGCTAAATATTTAATCTATCTTTGTAACACCATTGACTAAAAAGATTAATATTTCATAGGATAACCATGCAACTTGATCTCACTCTTGAGTGAGTTATGGACTCTTGTCTATGAGGGTAGTTTTTGATTTATATGGGTGATAGTGACCCCAATCACCGACTCAATAAGCCTACCATTTGAGGATTTGTCCAAGTAGGGAATTGGGAACATAGCTACACAAGATGGAACTCACTCCTTCTTGTCTTTAGTCTAAGTATAGGAGTAGTTACTTTAAGTTCTGATTCCGGGTCTTGAACAAAGGGTACCTGCCCTCTCACTGGCCTGAGAGGGACTTGGTTTATGGTAGGACCATAAACAGATTGTTCATTAGAGAGATCAACGGTACTTAAGAAGTAGGAGGTAATTACAGGGGTAAAACGGTAATTTGAACCAACTGTAATTACGAACTACTCGTGAAGGATTGACTTACTGTAATGGTTAAATCCATGGATGCAAAAATATTTTACAGTACAAAGAGTGTAGCTATAGGTTTTAGTGGAGTGACCCACAGTTAATGAATGTTGATTAACGTAATTAGAGAGTTTAATTAGTTAATCTCGGATCATTGGAGCTTCCTATAGATTCATTAGGTTCCCCTTCTAGCTCACAACGGGTAAACAAGGACCAATAATTTTGAAAGAATTTAAACTGTTCAAATTATTTAAAGGAATAATATTAATTGTATATGATGCAATTGATATAATGTATATAGATGTATTATAATATAAAGTTTATTTTGAATGAGATTCAAAATTAGACTATATATAATAAAAAGGAGATTTAATATATTTGAATATAATTCAAATATTAAATTAATATGAATAAGATTTATATTAAAACTATATGTTAAAATTTAATATGAATCAATACGAATGTGATTCATATTAAATTATAGGTTAAGAGAGAGATAAATATTAGAATAAGATTCAAAATATTTAATTAAATATTAGATACTTAATTTAGTAAATTATTTATTTATTTAATTGATTTAGTTAATATTTTAATTAAATTAAAGAGGGAATAAAGTGGTGGTTATTTCCATCCCACTTCATGTTGAAAAACAAGGATGGAAAGTTTTCTTTTATTTTTTCCCTATAGATAGATATAGAATTGTTATGCACTTTCCCTCCCTTTTTTCAATCTCTCCCAATCTTTATTTTACTAAGAAATAGTTTCTCTGGAAAAGCTATCCTACACATACAAAATTTCCTTCTCTTTCAAAAGTCAGTTTCCACAAACCGGTCATTATCAAGAGAATAATAGGAAAAACCCTATGATGACGTTACCATTTTGTTCATGGGAAATTCATTGTTGTGGAGTTCTGTTCGAGAGGAAGAAGATGGTTGTTGTGGACAATAAGAAAAAGGGTTCTCCAAAGGTCAGTATTTTTTTCTTCCCTGAGTTTTAATGTTTAACTTGTAGAAATGCATAATGTATGTACTGTTTCTCCTTTTCTGTATTGTAAATTTAAAACAAAATCCAAACAAAGCGATCACTCGCTTCCACAGTGGAGTTAGATCATTTCAATTTCATCTCACTTTCTTACCATAGATTTCATCTATCTTAAGTAAAAGAGTTGAATTCTACACAAAAATTACATAAAACAAAAACAAATTCTTAAAAAACTATTTTCTAGTTTTTAAAATTTGGCTTGGTTTTTTAAAACATTATTAGAAAGTAAATAATAAAACAAGAAATTTAGAGATGTAATTAGTGTTTATAGACTTAATTTTTAAAAATTTTAAAAAAACTTCTATTGGTAACAATTTGGTTTTTGGTTTTTGAAAATTAAGCTTATTTCCTTTAAGGGTCTGTTTGATAACATTCCCGCTTGTTGTTTCTGTTTCTCATTTTTCAAAAATAGACTTGTTTGATAATCGTTCTCCTTTCTTGTTTCTAAAATTTGAGAAATATTTCTAAAAAATGAGCAAATTTTGAGAAACTATCTTGTTTCGTTTCTAGTTTATCTATTTCTAATCCTAGATAATTAATAGGGTATTTGTACTAGATAGAACAATAAGAAAAAAATAAAATAAAAATATAGCACCTCTTTAAAATATTTACAAATATGAAAGTGTTGATCAATCAACTTTTGATTTTTTTTCTAATTTCCAACTTTGTCCTCCCTTGTTTTTTTGCCTGTAAGAGTTTCAAACCCAAGACTTGAAAGTGCCTAATTCATAAGTGACTTAACACCAACAAGCCAATCATCAAGTTTGATTACTATAACGAAACGTTAAATATAAATAACAAATGAAAGCAGATATGAAAGAAACTACTTTTTTTTAATAGGTAATATTATTATACAATAACAAGAGGGATTCTACAGCTTAGGATCAAGGCACCATAGCAAATAAAGCACCTACATAAACAGCGCACAGATGAAACAAGCAGAACCATAGTATAAAGACAACCTAAAAGGAAAAATAAACAAACCAACCAGAAGAAAAAACCCCACAAGTCGGGGAACACAAAAACCAAAGTAACCAAGAGACAATTAAAGACAACAAAAACAAACAAGCTAGAGAAGGCCAAGAAGATCAATCTGCCAAGAATCAACACGCGCACGAACCATAGAGACAATAAGTTGAAATAAGGTAGACGCCATTCTCGGACGCCCTCCATGCAACCGATGATTCCTCTTTTGCCAAATATAGTAAATTGATGCACACTAGAAGACTCAAAATAATTTACTTCGCACATCCTTACCAGACCCCAATCGACACACCTAACACAACTCCAAATCCCACCCAACAAACCGATGAGACGAACCCAACAGATGCACCATACCATCCTAATCTCACTCCCAAACACACAGTAAAAAAATAAAATGATTCAGAGACTCTACCCCACCTACACAAAGCAAACAAACATCATCCACCGACCGATCCCGTCTCCTCAACTAATCCCGAGTACCTAATCTATCTTTCACTGCCAGCCAGGCACAAAATGAATACCTTGGGATATTACTCCCAAACCAAACCAGACGAGCCTAAGATACCCTAGGATACCTGGGACGCAAACTCTCTCACGCACTAGCAACAGTAAAATGACCATTACCACTTGGAACCCAAACCCAACTGTCCTCCACATTCACCCTCGGCACCACACCCTGAACCAAACTCCACAATTCAAGAAGTTTCCACGAAATCGAAGGCTAATACCAATAGCCATCAACATATAAGAAGTCTGACAGTCTAGCCTTACGATGGTTGGTAGCATCATAAATCACATGCTCCCTATAATTCTCCAAGATTGACCCCACAGGCAGACACAAATCCCACCAAACAAAACATTTCCTCCCATTACCAATTAGCAACCTAACCAATGACTTAAGCCTATCCCGACAGTGTTAAATCGCCCTTAAACACCACGACCACCCCATCTCCGGACGAACCGCCAATAACGACCACTCCCTAAGCACATAGAAACTACTTTTCTTAGTCCACAAGTTTGCACCATTTTTAGAAAAATTTATTAAAAGTTTGAAATAAGAAACGGTAATAGTTATTAAACAAGTTTATTTATCAAAAAATGAGAAATGAGAACGTTATCAAATAAGCCAATAGTTTTTTTCTTCTTTTTATAGGACTTTAAGAGTATGAAATCTATCCATGATAACATGTTATCAGTGATACTATGATATTATGCTATCAATGAAAACTTTTATGCACAATCAAACAATCTCGAGGAATCATTTCATCTTAAATACGATATTACATAATACATAAATACTATTAATGATATCCTTTATATTGATAGCAATGGAAAGATATCACTGACATTAACTATCAATGATATCATTTATGACTAACAATGTAGAAGGATACCATTCTATACCTATATGCATCAATAATGACATACAAACACACTACATGTATCAATAAATTAATCAAAAGACCCCGATTACTTACAAACAAGTATAACATGATATCAAATTCAAACAACAAAAAGCATCAAAACATTACCATTGATAGAAACATATTAACAAAGCCACTATTTAGCTATCATTGATAGAAACATATCAGTGATAGCAACTAATAGCCAATTTCTCAAATTGAAAGCTATAACTAATATCAACATCACTAAAATAACAGCTACCAATGATAACAACTGATAGCACATTTCTCGAATTGAAAGTTATCACTAATAATAGCTATCAGTTGCTATCACTAATAGCTGCTATTAGTGATATTTATCGATAGCAGTTATTAGTCATAGCAACTGAACATTTCTTAAATTGAAAGTTATCGCTGATAGCAGTATCATTGATTGCAGTTATCAGCGATAGTAATTAATAGCACACTTCTCAAATTGAAAGCTATTACTAATATCAACTATCAATGATATTCACTAATAATAGCTATCATGATAGCAACTGATAGTATACTTTTCAAATTGAAAAGCTACCACTGATAGCAGCTATTATTAGTGATAAAAGCTATTACTGATAGCCATTAATAGCACATTTCTCAAATTAAAAGCTATCAATGATAAAAGCTATTAGTGTTAGCTTTCAATTTGAGAAATTCGGGAAGCAGTGTGCAAAATGGTGGTGGACGTGGTTTTTTTTTTATCTTTTACCATTTTTCATTCTATATATGTAATTATTTTGTTCTTGTACTACATATTATATTATTTTGGGCTTGAATTTCATTTATGCAACTAGCCTTAATTTAATAATACCTTCTGGTTTGTTGGTCAGAGGTGATTCAAAAGTGTAAGGGGCCTTGTAGGACATGGCTTCAAACCCTATCGAAGGCATTTGTCTTTTTTTTTTTTTTTTTAATTGTCTTTCTTGTATTACTTAATTTTATTTATTTATATATTATTTTAATTTTTAATTCTAAAAAAAATCTCTTTATATGTTATTTTAATTTTTTAATTTTTAATTTTAAATATTGCAATATTATGTTTATATATATTTTTTTATTTTAATTTTTATTGCATTTAAAACTAGTTACAATTTTACCACATACAAACCTTTTCTAGAACATTCATTTTGCTTCACTTTAATATTTTTTTATCACATACTCGATCAAATATTATCAAAAAATACCTCCTTACCCACTCAATACACAAAAACTATACTAATAGCATGTTGCACAATTCATAATTACATTAGATTCAATGATTGCCAAGATAATATATTCAACTACTTTAGTATTGAATCAATGATCATTGAAAACACATAGAGTATATACTATACAATTTTCAGAGTTGTATAATTGAGTTAGATGTGAGTCAAAATAATTTAAGACATTGCTATTGTTTTTAATTGAAATATTTATAAATGGCTCGAGTGAGAGTTAATATTGTCGATCAAATTTGGGCAATATTTGAAGTATAGTTGCAAATTGGTTATTGTTTTTAATTGCGATTGAGACTTATTATATGTATCAATGATATAAACTTCTGATAATTTCTTTTACGATATTTAATGTATGACATATCTTTTTTATATTATATTATTAAAAAAAAGAAATAAACAAGAAATAGTTATCAAACATGTTTTTGTTTTTTGTTTTCAAGAAACAGGGAACAATAATAGTTATCAAACATATTTCCGTTTCTTATTCTTAAAAAACATAAGAAAAGAAACAAGAAACAAAAAACAAGAAATAAGAAACAAAAATAGAAAATGCGAACATTATCAAATGATTAATTTTTTTATAATAGTTTGCACATTTTTTTATGTAAAATAGTTGAATTCTTAGCCAATTTCTAAAAACAAAAACAAGTTTTTCAAAAGCCACTTTTTTAGTTTTCAAAATTCGACCTGAAATTTGAAAATATTGGTAAAAGGTAAATAATAAATCAAGAAATTTTGAAGTGAAAAGAGTATTAAATACTGAATAGTGAGGAGATTAACTCACTATTTAATCATCTTATCATCAAACTTTTTTTTTTGGTTGGAAAGAATTGTATCACCTAACTTTTAATGTGTACACAAATGTTGGTTTTGTTGTTATATTTAGAGACTTAAAGTTGTTGATCTTCAGGCAGTCCCTCAAATTGGAAGTCATTAACTGAACTTTGTCTTATGTTTTTGACAAGCTTTCTATATGATGCCTTAGATGGGTTCGAATTAAATTCTATGTCCTTTTATAAGCCTAACACAATTCCCATATTTGCCCACCTTATTCCTTATCAGGTTCACTTTGGAAGAGGGGAAAATTGTAACCAAAATTATGAAACTTTGCTGTCTTCTACTCCCTACAAAGGAAATAAATGATTGGGAATTAGGGTTTGAATAGTAATTCAATTTTAAAGCAAATATTGCAACTCTTTAGAGCTCTTGTCCAACCAAAGAGCTAGCTAACGTTCAAAGTTGAAAATAAAATGTAAACCACAAATATAGACACACCTTAACCATTTTTTTTCTTCTTTTTGAAAAACCCTAACTTTAATTTCATCTAAACTTGTATAATTAAAAAATGTTGTCGCACAATTTGGACAGAAAATTTTCGTCTGACATGCACATGTCTCAACAATGAATTTGCTGATTTTGTGAAAAAAGATGACTTATAAAAAAAAAAAAAAAAAAAAATTCCACATCGATATAGTACTTGTCGCACATGCTCCAATATCTAAGTTAGTCAATAGAGTGAGATGTAAGAGGTAAGAGATAAGGTGCAACAAGCTAAGGTTGAATATGAGGAAAAAGGTTACCTTCAAGATGTCAAAATAACATATCAAAGCTGACTTTGAGTTTCCAATTTTCCTCCTATATTAGGTTTGAATAATCGAATTAAGCTAAACAAGAGATTCTAAAACTATGTGCTGAAAGGTACTCAAAAAGTGCTTTTTTTGGCGTAGATTTTTGTTAGTTTTTTTAATTGTTAAATGTGTTCTTCGATGTGCTTTTATATTAATATCTAGAAATCGAGCATTTGAGTGAAATTAGAAGAAATTTGGAGATTAGTTGAAGAAAATCGCCTTAGAAAGGGCACTATGGTCCCAAGTCATGAAAAGAGGCTAAAAGAAGCTAAAAAGGGCGTGCAAGTGGCACCTCATTGCTAGGCTCGGTACTGGAAAACCTTAGCTGCAAAACTAGACAATGTCACAACATCACAAGATTTTCACGGGGAGCGCGTGCCAACGTTGCAATGCGCTAAGGTGTTTTTGGGCCATCACCACAACGCCATTGTCTTTTTTAGCTTATGAAATCCTTTCATTTCATTTGGTTAGGGTTATGAGTCTTGGGCTCTTTGAGACAGAGAGAGAGGTTAGAATAGAATTCAGAGGGTCTTTGGAACTAAAGACGATCGAATAGCAATTAAGGGACAATTCTACCTCAGAGACGGAGTTGGATTGCAAGATAGTGATTTCTCTACTTTTCTTATCTTTTAATTTTCTTCTATATTTTTGGTACTCTGATATGGTTCTGTCTAGGGAACCCATGTTAAGTTGATTTATTGTTGTTCTAAGGTTTGATGTAGCTATGGATTATTTCTAAACTCTATCGTGGATCTTGAATTTTAATTTGCAATGATACTTTTTCACATGATTATTCTTAATTCTTTTGGTTGCTTGGTCTTCAATTAATTAATTTCATTGTTTATCATCTCGCTCTAAAGAAATATATCTGTAGTACGAAGAGTGCAACTATCAGTTTTTAGTGGAGTGATCGACAGTTAATAGATGTTGGATAATTTAATTAAATAAGTTTAATTAATTATCCAGTATCATTGAAACTTCAATCTATAGGTCCATAAGGTCAACTTGAGATTATTGAGAATTAAATTAAGAGACAATTGCAACTTTAAAAAAAATAAATTGAAAATTGGGCGCGTGTCCCTAGGTTTTGCTTTTTGCAAACATGTCAGAAAACTTCCGTCTGAAAATTTGATTGCTATCTGATTTCTATGTGATCGTTATGTGATTGCTACCTGATTTCTATGTGATTGCTATGTGATTGCCACACCTGCAATTATAAAAAAAATTGAAGTCATGGCTTTGGTTTCTTAAAATGTATTTGCCATACAATGAAATTTCCCTTAAATTAATTTTAGATTAATTTGAATTGGATTAATTTGAATTGTTCAAATTAATTAAGGGATTAATTATATATGATATAATTAGTTTAAATTAACTATATATGATATAATTAATGTAATGTATGTGATACATTATAATATAAAGTTTATTGAAAGGATATAAATATTTGAATATGATCAAATATTAATTATATGAATTGGATTCATATAAATGTATTTAATATAAGTTTAATATATTATTATTAAGAGTATTACAAATTATAGATTATATTATATTTGATATAATATAAACCATATGTTATGTGTTATATTTGATATAACACACAACATATTTTATTATTTAAATTAAAATTTGATTTAATATCAAATTTTAATTTAAATAATAAATAATGTTATGTGTTATTAAAAATAATTTCCCTCCTCTAATTTCTCTCCAGAATCGTGGGATGAGGTAGAGGGAGTTATGCAATTTTCTTCTTCCTTCTCCCTGGTGGTTCATGTAGACACTCTCAATGTGTATGTGAAGGTCTCTGCCAAAAATCCTATCTAGAATTCTTCTCCCTCACTTTTACCAAAGTCAAGAGCAAAGTCCATAACTCTTGCTCTTATTCTCACTATCAGGAGAACACAGAGGACTCTCTTTTGGTGCTGTCCAAATTGTTAGTTGTTGTTTTTGTTCGTGATCAAAAGAAGTGTTCCTAACCTTTTGGAGAGGAGATTGTGAAGGTTTTGGTTCTTTAAGGGTAAGTATGATCCAAACCCTAACTCACCTTCTCTGTTTAATCTCTAAAAGCACGCTGTAAAATTCTGTAAAATGAATATTAATATTCTAGGTATTTTTAATTTTGTGAAATCTAAAAATTGGGAACGATCCCCACTTCCGCTATGGATTTCACAGTCCTTCAATGGATATTAGAGCGGCGTTTTTGGTCCAAATTTTATTTTTTTAGAATTAAAATTCAGTTTATGGTGGGTTGCATTCTTTAGTTTTGTTCATGATGATGAATGAATGAATGAATGGTTTGCAATTTATGGATGTTTTCGAGATTGGTCGGTAGCTTTACTGCTTTTCTTTACAAATTTGGTTTGTAAGAGCTCGGTGTTTTGGGCATAACTATTCCAATCGAGTCTATAATTCATTGTCTCGTGTCATTCGTGTCTTTCCCTGCGAATTTCTGGAGAAAATGAGGCTTAAATCGGAGCAAAAACGACGAAGTTCGCAACTCTACAACAACGTTATTGAAGGAAATCAAACACGGGGATTTTCATGAGCAGTGAAATAGATCATTCCAAATTACAATCATGTATAAACATTACAATTATAGTCGTGAACAGAGACATATGGTTATGCAATCAATATAGAAATTACAACATGAAACAACAAGAAATTAAGGAGAAATTTCTACGAACATTTGTAGAATCGTCTCCACACTCCTTGCTCATGAACACTCGAACATAGAAACCTCGAACACTTGAACAACACGACTGTTACACAGTACGAACACCGCACACTCGTCCTCAACAATCGCCTAGATCACGAACACCCCAACAACACGAACAACCTCCACAGAACCTCGACGGTGTCGAGTTGAGTATGACACCACTAAGAAGGGTACCTTGGTATTCTCGGTGTGAAAATCCAGAGGGTGGACTCTGTGTGGACTTGGATTAAGGCAGACGAAAGAGGATTTAACAATCGTGTACACGATTAGGCAAGTGGGAAAAGGCTGAACTATCGTATGCCAAATCGTTTAGCAAAAGCTAAGCAATCGTCTAGCAAAAGCTAAGTGATCATTTAGCTCATCGTTTAACTGCGTATCTGTCACCTACAAATACTACACGATCGTTTACTTTTTGTCAAGCTTTCGTTTAGTAAATTCGTATTTACTTGACAAGATCCGTGAGATTCTTTTTCCGAGAGAGAAAAACTCAAATCAATTTTTTTTTTGACAAAAACTTAATAAAATTAGGAAAACAATTTTCCTTTTATCTCATGGTGACCATGAACCACCAATAACCTCCCACTCAATTGTTTATTAGAGAAAAAAATTTAATTATCCAATAATTAATATTATTATAAATATAAATGATAACCAACTTATCATACTATATTTATAACCTACAGTTTTAATATTTCATCTCATGAAACATATAAACCATAGTTCTTTTTCTATTCCATGGTACTTAATGTAAATCTCATTTATAACAATTCTCCACTAGATGTATCTCATACATCATACCGATCATATCATATATAATCGAATTACCTCTTGTCAATTTGAACATTTCAAATCAACACCAAGAACTAATCCTCAACTGAATCCATTGAGCTACCAAAAGAACCTTATGGACCTGTAGCTTGAAGCTCCAATGGTACGTGAATAACTGACTAAACTCTTTAGTCACGGGGTCCACCATCCGTTAACTGCTAGACACTCCATTAAAGACCAACAACTGAACTCTCCTTACCACAGATATATTATGTGTCCATCTTAACCAATCGATAGTATGATAACCTTTCACAGATTGCTCCTAAGTACAGTTGGGCCAATAACCGTTATGCCCCTGTAGTTACATCTAACTTCTTAAGTACCATTGATCCCTCTAATGAATATAAGTCATAGTCCTACTATGACTGAGTCATCTCTTCCAAAGAGAAGTTGTGGCCACTATGTTCAAGCCCCAGAATCAGCCCTTAAGGGAGCAATCTCTCTACTTATCCCTACTTCGGGAAAGGAGTGAATTCCATCTTGTGGATTGAGTTCCCAACTCCCAGATCAGACAAGTCCCCAAAAAGCTAAGCGTGTTGAGTTGGCAATCTGGCCACTCTCACCCATACTAATCAAAGGATCGCCCTCAAAGGCAGGAGTTCCCAAAACACTCAGGATTGAGGTCGTGTCACCTATGGTCGTTTAGGTGAGATGTAAGTCTCCAGTATCAACGGCGTTATATATAGAGTCTAGTCATCTCGTGGTCTAGGTCTTATACAAACTCTTTGTATATGACACCCCCACTCGCACGTCTCCACATGAATGGTCAGGATCAACCATATGTAGTAGTTTACAACACTTACACACCTCTACAAAGCAGACCGTATCCGTAGTGTCACCAGGATCAGGTACCCCACCTTAATCCTTATACTACAGACCTATTTAGGTTATCACTTAAGGCATGATCCACTAGTATATCACGTATACATGTTTAAGTTCACATAAGATAACCAAGGAGCTTTGTTTATTGGATATGAGTAAATGCCATAATTAAATAACAATTATTTTATTCATCAAACAATGTGTATCTTTACAAAACAACGAGACTCCGGGAGAATTAGGACACCAATCCCAACAGTTATAACGTTGTGCCCTAGCGTTGCAATGCATCAAAGAGGCGAACAAATTTTTTTCCATAACGGGTCACAATATTGCAATGCTCCGAGATAAAAAGAATGACGCAGTTTGTCCCCGGTTCGGTTCGTGGTTCGGTTGGTTTACGTCCGATTTGCTTGGTTCAAGCAGTTCGCGGCTCGACTCCAGTTTTTTTTTGTCCAGTTCAAGCAGCTCTCTTGTTGTCAGTTAGTTTTTAATTAATTAAATTAATATAAAGATTATATTATATTAATTAATTGATAGTCCAATCCCAATCCAATTATTGCTCTTCAAATTATGCATTTGATGTATAGTTTAATTTTATTATTTTATATGTCATAATGTATGTCATATAGAAAAATCCCACCATAGGTTATGCATTAATCATGCATCATGAATATTATAAATGTTATAATATAGTTGCATGATTTATTTTATAACATGCTCATGCATCATATAATATAAGTGTTATAATATATGTTTGCATGCATAATAATATTGTCATGCATCATTTATATTATAAAATTTATAATATATAGTTGGATGTATGTATGAGTTTTATTATTTTTATTTCATTACTTTAGTATATAATTGTTATGTATGTTAAGTAATGAAATTGAGATTACATGAAGTATGACACTACTTTAGATAATTTTATAAATGTTATAGTTTTACTAAGTATGTCATTAAATGCAATATATGGTTTTAATTTGTTTCATTTATTTTATAATCGTGATAATTAAATATTAAATGAAATTAGAAACTAAATCCAATAATTTAGAATTGTATATAAACTTAGACTAAAATCATTTTTAAAATAGTTTTAAAATATGATTCATATAGACCTAAGTTCACAATATTTCTAATATGATTAGAAATTAGTTTAATTTTTTTAATAAGTTTAATAGGATTAAATTTGTTGTAATAAAATATTAAAATTGTAGCAAATGTATCTATAAGGGACCTTTGTCTAAAACTAGTTTTGTCGAGGCTGGGGTATTTAAGCTGACGGAAACGGAATACCCCTACCTTGGAATTAATGTAGAAGGTGAATTAGACAGATTTGCTATAAGAATGCAATTGTTGATTAAAGTTTGTTAAAATGTTTAATGAACATTAATCAAAATTGTTTAACAATCCAAATTAAGTGTTACTTTTGGGCAAATTTAAACAATAACGTAGTAAAAATAATTAGCCGTATCTTTCTAAGTTAAATTTGTTGGGGTTGATGCCCTAAAGTCTCGTGTCCTGTAGTTTATAAACAGTTTGTACGAACACTTGTGTTGTTGATATATGATATTTACTTCACATCTTGTATTTTGTTCAATTGTTTGTTTTATTTGCTTTACCACAAACCATAAAATCCCTGATTATTTGTATGTGACTTAAGCATGTATGTGGTGACATACAAGTGGATCATGTCTTGAATGATAACCAAAATGGTCTGTAGTATATGGATATAGGAGAGAAACATTATCCTGGTAACGCTACGAATGCGACCTGCTTTGTGGCATGGTCACAAGTGTTGTGACTTGTCATAGATGGTCTGATCCTGATCATTTGTGTTGGGGACATGCGAGCGGGGGCATCCTATACAAAGAGTTTCTATAAGACTTGACCATGAAGTGTTAACGTCTCGTTATATAACACCGTTCATGACAGAGACTTCACTTCACTAGGATGACCATAGGTGACATGACCTCAATCTTGAGTGAATTGGGAACTTCTGCCATTGAAGGTGGTGTAAAACCCGAATCCTAATTACTTCAAGTAAGAGTAAGTAATGTGATGTCTTCTAATAAGCTAAATGAAGCCATGTCTTAGGAAGGGTAGAAGATGTAAGCAAGAAGAAATAGGCTCTTGGATAACTAAGTGTAAAAGTAGGAAACAACTCGGCTAGGCTAAGGAAGGTCATGCTTGATGATGGAATGCATAATAAGCATATGAATGAGATCATGCCATCTAATGAGGTATGATGCTGAAGTAATATTGTGAGTGAAGTTAGCAAAAGGAAATTTTCTAAATCCTAGCCCTTCATCACCAATAGTGGGCCAGGTGGCACAAGGAGGGTTCATGCTGGATTTTGGGCAGTAATATAAGCAAGATGGTCGAGTTCATTGGGTCGGTTTGGACAAATTACTTAGGTTATTTGTGTAATTTCAGTGGCATTCGAAAGCTCTGTGTGTCTATTTTCTATGGCTGGGCTGCTAGAAGGAAAACTCGCTGGAATAAGGTCGGAGGGGCAAAATAAAGACGAAGGATTCGTTTCTCAGATGAATCTAGGCCATCAGTGAAAAACTGAAGCTCCAGGACGAATTACGTAGAATTTTGAGCTAAAAA
Source organism: Benincasa hispida (assembly GCF_027475165.1). Classification (NCBI taxonomy): domain Eukaryota; kingdom Viridiplantae; phylum Streptophyta; class Magnoliopsida; order Cucurbitales; family Cucurbitaceae; genus Benincasa; species Benincasa hispida. Next base: position 52,871,825 of record NC_143489.1, read on the forward strand.
TTTGAGAAAATATTATTCAGTTATAAACAATCTTATAGAATGAAACTTTTTAAGATGAGGCATGGAAATCGAGTTATATAATTTTGAAGTTTGAACTGGAAATTGTTGAACAAGCAGACAACTGCTTGAATTGGGGTCAATGATGAAGTTTTGAATCTTCAGATTAAACGACGGGAACTTTTAAGTTGAAATTTTAAGATACTATTATTAACTCAATTCTAAACATGTTTGTATAAGGAAGTTTCTTCAAAAACGGGCTGGATTTTGAGTTATGAATTTTTGAAGTTGTAACAGAGAAGTTGTGCATAAGCAGACATCTGCTTGGGAAAACAAGCAAACAACTCATATAGAGAAAGAGGATCTCGCTAATGAAGGAAATCTCGTTAATTTTGTGCTGAGGATCTCACTAATGAAGGAAATCTCGCTAATTTTATGATGAGGATCTCGTTCTAGAAGGGAATCTCGCTAGAAATTGGGCTGAATCTCGCTGGTAAGGTTAGTAATGCTAGGATGACAGTTTGTCAGGAAAAGCTTGATCTCACTCATGAGGAGGATCTCGTTAGTAAAACTGTCTTTGTTGATGAAAGTTCCTTTAGTAAAGAAACTTTTGAGGTATTTTGCTACGAATTCTGAGTAGTTTAATCGGGAATTATGTCCTTTCAGGCCAATAAAAGTTAGGAGAGGCGTATAACCCGTTAAGAGGCTAACAAGCTGTGAGTGACTATGTGATGACTTACTATTTTAATGATTTAGAAACTATGATTTCTTGAAGATATTTCCCATGCTAAGTGTTTAAATGGATTGTCAAGCAACATATTTGTGAAACTGTTTCTCATGTTTAGTAAAGCATGTTTTCCATGGAATTGACATGATTTAGATATGTTATCTTGTCCAAATACTATCAGTATGTTTAAGTAACTCCATTTTTATGATGAACCAGTATGATGGATGAACTAGTATGATGATTTGAGCACTAAGCCTTAGTGTTCAACTAAATGTTTATGACGGATACTGAAGGACAATGAGAAGGTATCATTTCAACTAAATGTTTATGACTAGTTATATGACGGATACTGAAGGACAATGAGAAGGTGTCCTTTCAACTAAATATTTATGACTAGTTATATGACGGATACTGAAGGACAATGAGAAGGTATCATAGTCAAGTACCTAAGGTATGATGGTACTCAGTTATAACCACGTGCACATAGGTAATACGACGTCGAGGGATTTAGCAAAAGGGTTCTCCCCGACCAAGGTTGACATTGAGGGTTAGATCTAATAGTTCACTCTCAACTAAAGATAAGGGCAGTCATATCTTCTCCTAGGCTAAAAGGATAGTTTGGAATTGTTAATGCTTATGAATGTTTATCAACGCATGATGTTACTAATGTATGAGTTTTCCAAGTATGTTTTCCATATCTAACGCATGCTAATAGTTTTTACAAGCTAGTTCAACATGATTTAAGTCAACTTATTTTACAAAGTATGAAGCATGCATTAGGGTTAAAGCTAAGGTTGAATGAAACTTGATGTACTATGTTTTAAATACCTAAGATTGTCAAAGTACATGTGTTGGTATTCCTAAACATAATGAAAAGGGATACTAAAGGTAGGAAAGGTATCCTAAAGAGTTTTCTATGCTATATTCGAGAAATTGATAACTTAAGTGAGCCGGATACTGAAGGCAAGGAAGGTATTTGAATAAATGTACCAAGGTGTTAACGGTATATAGAAAACTCCATGTGCCGTAGGTAGTTCCGAATGAGAGGCCGAAGTATGGGTCTCCTAGGCTATGTACTAGCAAAAAGAGGCCGAAGTATGGGTCTCTTGGCCGGTAATAGACGTTGGGAGCTAGAGCAATGTATGCTCGTTCTCAACTAAGGAATAATAATGTTTAATGGTGGTTTAAAGGTTTTATGTACACGTTTTCTTGATTTACTTTAGTTTCAGTATTATGGTTTCAAGCTTCCGGTTTTGAGCATGAGATTTATATTTTTATTAAGTCACTCACTGGGCTTCTAGCTCACGTTTTCAAATATTTTCTTTCAGGTAGTGGTCAATTCCCAAAAGACTATTCTGCTGCTGCTCTGCCACTCAAAGAAACAGGTTAAAGGAAGTGTAATTAAAGACCTATGTTAGTTAGTACACATGTGTCTGTCTAGTGACTAGTATACTAGATGAGGCTCACTAAGTTGTAATATTCATGTATGAACAATGTTGCGAAACCCTGTAATGTAAATATGTTAAGTTCCGAGTTAATATGTTGGTATATTGATGATATGTATGTATTCAGGGTTTGAGTAAAAGTTAACAGGATAGTTAGGCGGTAAGTGTCAGTAAAAGGGTTGGTAACTGCTACAGTCACCATTCTATCCAGGTTTAGAGGGTAATCTGGGGTGGAATGTGATAGGCAGTCCTTTGATTTGTATGGGTGCGAGTGGCCAGGTCTCTGATTCAAACCTACCATTTTGGGGATTCGTCTGATTTGGGATCTGGGAACTCAGCTATACAAGAGGGAATTCACTCCTTCCCCGAGGTAGGGTAAGTAGATAGATGGCTCTCTTAAAGGCTGATTCCAAGGCTTGAACAATGTGGCGCCACACACCTTCTCTTGGCCCGAGAGGTGTTCATACATAGTTGGACTATATTGTATTGTTCATTAGAGGAATCAGTGGTACTTAAGAAGTGAGATGCAACTACAGGGGCATAACGGTAATTTGGCCCAACTATACTTACGAGCATCTGTGAAGGGTCATCGTACTCATGATTGGTTATATCCAATGGACACAAAAATAAATCTGTGGTAAGAAGAGTTCAGCTGTTGGTCTTTAGTGGAATGCCTGATAGTTAACGGAAGGTGGATCTCGTGGCTAAAGAGTTTAGTCAGCTATTCATGGATCGTTGAAGCTTCGAGCCACAGGTCCATAGGTCCCCTGGGTAGCTTGAATAAAGTCGAGAACAAGTATTTGTGTTAATTTGAAATGTTCAAATTGACAAGAGGAAGTTCGATTATATATGATATAATTGGACTGGTTAATTATATATGATATAATTGGCTAAATGTATGAGATACATTATTTCGGAGGAAATTAGATACAAATACAATTTATATCAAGTAGAGGAGAAAATACTATAGTAGATATGTGATATCAAACTATAGGATAAAAATATAATATGATTATATTTATTAATTAATTAGTTGGTTAATTATATGATAATTAATCCAAAAATTGCGTTTGGACGTGGCTTAGTGGGAATGAGTCGTTATTGTAACCGATGAAATAAAAATGAAAAATGTTTTCATTTTGAATCGCCCGGAGTTCAATCACCCAAAAGAATTTTGTGAAGCACACGTTGGTAGAAAAGAAAACAATCGCTTAAGAAAATCGAGAGACTATACGATAGCTCCTTTCCGCCTAAACGATCGTCTACCTCGCACCTAAACGATCGTACGCTATTTCCTATACGATCGGATAACTTCTTTAAACGATCGTATAGTGTGCCGATTTTGCTAAACGATCGTATACCTTTCTTAAACGATTGTTCAAGAAATCCTACACGATCGTGTAGTTTCTCCTAAATGGTAAGCATTCTGCTATGCAATAATGTCTTTTTCCCTCCCACTTGCTTATCGCCTACACGATTTGTTTTTCCTCCCTTATCTACTAAATTCACCAAAGACCACCCTTTGGGTTTTCACTCCGAGAATACCCGGGGCTCTTTAATGGTGGTGTCGTCCCCGCGACGTTCGTGTTCGTGCGTTGTTCGTGCTGCTGTTGTCGACGGTGCTGCTGGGTGTTGGTAGATCGCGTGGAGGTTTCCGCTGTGTTGGAGTTCCGAAGTGTGAAGAACGTCTTCAACTGGTATTAAACTCTTTCCCTTGTTATTTTCTTGTTCGAAGCATGCCGTTAATTAAGATTTGTTTATATAATTGTATCTTGAATATATAATATGTATTTCGGTCACGGTGAGATCGGAGCGATCCGAACGTTCTCATGGAACTCTTAGATATGAGATCCTTCAAAATTAACCTTAGGTAAAACACTCAGTGGGAGGAAAGTGGGGTATATGATACTTCATTTTTTATTTTTCACGTTTATCCTTCATAGTTCACATCGTGAGATCTATACTCGGCCTTGAGGCACCTTCGCTTGTGTCCCTCTGCGAGTAGTGTTTATATAGGTCAATACCAAGGTGAATGGAGAGAGTTTTTATAGTAAGTGGAAGCGAGACGTATGTCAACACATCCCATAATCTCTCATTAGTTTGTAGTAAATTTTCATGCTCGGCCTCGAGGCACCTTTGCTTGTGTCCTTCTACGGATGACATTTGTATGACTCTTTACTCAAACTCCAGAAATGAATAGGGTTGTTTTAGTTTTTGCCTCAATCAGTTTTTCCCTACGGTTGGCTCATTGGGGTGGAACTTTAGAATCTAAAATGACGGATTATACTTCACAAGAAAATGTTAAGCTGGTTAACAATTTTTGGACCGAACAATGGGGACTAATATTTACAGGAACAAGGAGTTGTTCTGTATATTGGTCGAGATGGTCTCATTTCAATGAAAAGGGTACCTGATCACTCTATGGTAGCTTTTACCTTGCCTCATTGAAACATCATTGCAAAATAGATGTCATATAGGGTGCATTAAATTATTTTGCTAAATTTGATTGGTTTTTTAAACTGAGTAATGCATGAACTACTAATATAAATAAATTGTATGTTTCAACATTTTTTTCCAAAATGGCTTTCGTAGCATTAAATATGCTCGCCATAAACAAATTAACTGGCGATAATTAAATCACCTGGAAAAACACTATTAACACAATTCTGATCATTGATGATTTGAGATTTGTCCTAGTGGAGGAATGTCCTCCAGTCAGCTTAAAATGCCGCTCGAAACGTTCAAGAGGCATATAAGTGCTGGGTAAGGAAAAATGAAAAGGCCCAAATATATATCTTGGCAAGCCTTTCTGAAGTATTGGCCAAGAAGCATGAGGCCATGCTCACTGTTGGCGAGATCATGGAATCCCTGTGGGGAATGTTCGGATAACCGTCCACTTAGCTTAGGCATGACACTCTTAAATCCACCTTCAATGCTCGTATGCAAGAGGGGACCTCTGTTCGAGAACACGTTCTAAACATGATGGTCCATCTTTGGCACCTAAATACTAAACCGTTTAAAACTGCGATAACTCAGAATAAAAGACAAAAAATTTCTCTTAAAGAAAATGCTCATCTTTGGCACCTAAGATTATGACACATAAATCTCATTAGGATTGAGAGATTGGTTAAGAATAAACTTCAAGTGAGTTAGAAGAAAATTCTTTACCTATATGTGAGTCATGCCTTGAAGGCAAAATGACTCAAAGATCTTTTACTGGAAAAGGACAAAGAGCCAAAGAACCCTTAAAACTTGTACATTCAGATCTATGTGGTTTGATGAATGTTAAGGCAAGAGGAGGGTTTGAATATTTCATCAATTTTACTGATGATTATTCTAGATATGGGTATGTTTATTTAATGCAACATAAGTCTGAAGCCATTGAAAGGTTCCAAGAGTATAAGACTGAAGTTGAAAATGCATTAAATAAAAACAATCAAACCATTTCGATCTAATCGAGGTGGAGAGTATATGGATATAAAATTTCAAGACTGTTTGATAGAACATAGAATTGTATCTCAACGGGCAGAATGTTGTATAAAAAAGGAGAAATTGAATCCTGTTGGATATGGTTCAATCTATGATGAGTCATGCTTCCTTAACTGACTCGTTTTGGGGTTATGCAGCATAGGTTGTAGCTTACATTTTGAACTGTGTTCCATCTAAAAGTATTGCCAGAACACCTTTGGAATTAGGAAATGGTCGTAAAGGTAGTTTATGCCATTTTGGGATCTACGGTTGCCTAGCACACATGCTTGAGGCAAATCCTAAGAAATTGGAACTTCGTTCAAAACTGTGTCTATTTGTAGGTTACCCTGAAGGAACGAGAGGTGGTTACTTCTACGATCCTAAAGATAATAAAGTGTTTGTGTCGATAAACACTATTTTTTTAGAAGAGGATCACATAAGGGAGTATAAGCCTTGCAGTAAGATAGTGTTAAATGAACTTTCTAGTGAAACTACTAAACCTTCAACAATAGTTGTTGAAGAACCCAATACCTCAACAAGAGTTGTTGAAGTTGGAACATCTAGTAGGTCACATCTACCTCAAACGTTGAGGGAGCCTCGCCGTAGTGGTAGGATTGCAAATCTGCCTATTCGTTAAGGTTTAACAGAAATCCTAACTATCGTAGTTGACGAAGATGTTGAGGATCCATTGTCTTATAAGAAGGCAATAAAGGATGTTGACAAAAATGAATGGATCAAAGCTATGAATCTCGAAATGGGGTCTATGTACTTCAGTTCGGTTTGGGATCTTGTAGATCAACCTGATAGGGTTAAACCTGAAAATGGATCTACAAGAGAATATGAGGTGTTGATGGGAAGATGCATACCTTCAAGGCTAGACTTGTAGTTAAGGGTTATACCCAAGTTGAGGGAGTTGACTATGGAAAGACTTTCTCATCTGTTGCCATGTTGAAGTCTATTCGGATACTCTTGCCCATTGCCTCATATTTTGACTATGAGATTTGAAAAATTGATGTCAAGACTACTTTTCTGAATGACAATCTTGATAAAACCATAGATATGGAGCAATCTGAGGGATTCATAACCCAAGGTCAAGAGCAAAAAGTTTGCAGACTTAATCAGTCCATTTATGGATTGAAACAAGCTTCTTGATCTTGGAATATAAGATTTCATACTGCGAACAAATCTTATGGCTTTGATCAAAATGTTGATGAGCCTTGTGTTTACAAGAGAATCATCAACAGTACAGTAGCTTTTCTTGTGTTGTATGTAGACAATATCCTACTAATTGAGAATAATGTAGGTCTACTGATTGAAATTAAAAATTGGCTAACGATGCAATTCCAAATGAAATATTTGGGAAAGGCACAATTTGTTTTAGGCATTCAGATCTTTAGAGATCGAAAGAATAAATCGCTGGCCCTGTCTCAGACATCATACATTGAGAAGATACTTGTAAAGTTTTCGATACAGAACTCTAAGAGAGGCTTGCTCCTTTTCAGGCATGGAGTTATTTTGTTTAAGGAATAGTGTCCTAAAACATCTCAAGAGTAGAGATGTCCACGGGGCGAGGCGGGGCCGGGGATGTTATTCCCCATCCCCGTCCCCGTTCCCCATTTCATTCCCTATCCTTGTGAAATTCCCCATGTCCCGGGGAATTTTTTCCCATTACTTTTTTTTCTTTTTTTGTAAAAAGTCAATTAATTTAAATCATTAATGTGGGCAAATTTTAATTAAATAATTAATTTTATCACTAAATTGTTTATTATAGATAGTTTTATATGACAATTTGAATTTAAAGATAAATTACACAAATTTTGGCCTAAAAAAGCTAAGAAATAAATAAATATAAATAAAATTATTCACATATTTAATCTAAATTTAAACATATTCATTATTTTTCCCAATAAATAATCAAATTTGAAATTTAAATGTAATATTTATATAATAATAATAATATATGACATTAAATAACTATACTAAATAAATATGTAAAAGCTAATCGGGGCGGGGACGGGGAACGGGGAACGGGGTGGGGCTGGGGTCGAGGGCGGGGTCGGGGCCGGGAATGCATTCTCCGTCCCCATCCCTATCCCTGTTTAGCTCACGGGAAATTTTTTCCCCACTCCCTCCCCCATTCCCCGCCTAATCGGGAAATCCCCGTTCCGTTCGAGGCGGGACCCCGTCTCCATGGGGAAATTGGACATATCTATTCAAGAGGATGAGAAAATGAGACGGATCCCCTACGCATCGACTGTTGGTAGTCTAATATATGCGATGTTATGTAAACATCTGCGATGTGGTAAGCATAGTCAATAGATATCAATCTAATCCAAAATTTGATCATTACACTGCTATTAAGAACATCCTCAAGTATCTTCAGAGAACGAAGGACTACATGCTCGTGTATGGTTCTAAGAATTTGATCCTTACAGGATACACAAACTCTGATTTCTAGATTGATAAGGATTCTAAGAAATCCACATTAGGATCAGTCACTCTTAGTGGATGGGTAGTAGTCTGGAGGAGCACCAAGCAAGGGTGCATTACTAACTCCACTATGGAGGCTAAGTATGTAGCAGCTTGTGAAGCTGCTAAGGAAGCTGTGTGGCTCAGGAAGTGCTTGACTGATCTGAAAGTTATTCCAGACATGTCAAAGCCCATTGCCCTTTATTATGATAATAGTGGTGCTATGCGCAAAAGTTGTAGGGGGATCGAATCCCGCAATGGAAGCATTTTGTTAGAATGTCTTGCATCCCGTAAATCGATTTTACATTAAACAAAATCATTATACAAAACAAAATATATAAACATGTAAATTAGCATGCATTAGGGATAAGATTAGAACGATTCTTAACTTTGTAGATTCCCAAGTGCCACGAACAATCCTTTCCTATTCCAACAAACGAATCTCCAACGATATTGATCACAATTTCTTGAACGATTCTTACCTTGGTATCCAACTATTAGGAGAGGGAGAGGGGAAAAGAGTTTTGGAGAATAGAGATGATTTTCTTTATGGCTTAGAGAAAAGATTCTGCATAATAACACTATGGTATTGTGTATTATGTTTGTGTATTTCCAAAGGGCCATAGGGAGGTCTTTATATAGAGAAAGGACCAAACCATTTTCCTAATATTTTTATTTTCTATAATTAAATAAATAACACTTATTTAATTAATTAGCCCAATTAAATAACACCTATTTAATTTTAATTTACACAATAATTAAATGACTATTTATACTATAATTAAATAAATAACACTTATTTAATTAATTAGCCCAATTAAATAACACCTATTTAATTTTAATTTACACAATAATTAAATGACTATTTATACATTAAACCTAATATAATATATATATTTAATTATAATAAACATCCCATATATATGTGCAAAATATCTCTATTAATTAATTCTTTGTGAATTTAATTCACTTGAATTAATTAATTTGAATCTTATTCAAATATCACTTTTCAATTTAATTATAGATCATATCCATAATTATATATTAATCACAATAATATATAGTTTCCTCAAATTAATTTGAACAATTCAAAGTATCTCTCAAGTATCCTCTAGTGAGCTAACGAGGAGACTTGGTGGACTTGTAGATTAGAAGCTCTAATAATATGAGATTAATTGGCTAAACTCATTAACCAAATTAATCAATATTCGTTAACTATGAGTACAATTCACTAAAGACCCACAACTGCACTATTCTCACTACAAATTAAAAGGGAAAAGAGTGTAGAGCCCTGTCAGGAATCGTGACACTCTCAATGTGTATGTGAAGGTCTTTGCCAAAAATCCACTAATTCCACAATTCCCTTCCTTAATTTCTCTCAGGAATCGTGGGATGACGCAGAGGGAGTCATGCGATCTTCTTCTTCCTTCTCCCTGATGGTTCACGTAGACACTCTTAATGTGTATGTGAAGGTCTCTGCCAAAAATCCTCTCTAGAATTCTTCTCCCTCACTTTTACTAAAGTTAAGAGCAAAACCCACAACTCTTGCTCTTATTCTCACCCTAAGGAGAATACAAAGGACTCTCTTTTGGTGTTGTCCAAATTGTTGGTTGTTTTTGTTTGTGATCAAAAGAAGTGTTCGTGACCTTTTGGAGAGGAGATCATGAAGGTTTTGGTTCTCCAGAGGTAAGTATGATCCAAACCCCAACTCACATTCTCTGTTTAATCTCTAAAAGCATGCTGTAAAATTCTGTAAAATGCATATTAATATTCTTTGTGTTTTTAATTTTGTGAGATCTAAAAATTGGGAACGATCTCTACTTCTTCTAAAGACGTCACAGTCCTTCAATATAATCATTCCACTTTTCCCCACGACCATCTTCTTTGACAATGTTTCACACTAGAGCTAGTCGAAGTCGATTATCAAAGCGATTGAAGCCATTCGAAACTAGATCATTTTGCTCTAAATCCCACATTTAGACCAACAAGAGCAACAACAATGGCAAGATCAATGGCGACAATACGATTGAGTCGGATTTGAGCAACTTCAACGAGGCATACAAGCAGTTGGATAACTTGGACTTCATGACCGCCTCCAAGATCCTCTTCACTAAACCTTCCAAGAAAAAGGAAATTTGGGTATCACTTTCTAGTCTCTATCTTTGTCTGTCATGCTTGTTTTGATCAGTTCTACACTTTGAGTAGCATTTGGTTCTTCAAGTTCTTTGGGGCACTTTATCAAACACGTTGTATTCACATCTGTAATATGTAATTGGATTATATGGGTATTGTTCTATGCTTGTGTATATTTCAATAGATTGTTATCCTACCTCTGCTAGTTGGCATGCGACTTTAAATTTGCTTCACATGTTGTCTTTATTATTTACCTTGCTATCATATCAGGTTGTCTGCGTTTCAGGGAGCTTTGATATTCTTGTGGTGGCTGAAAGGCTTAGGTGATCTAGGAAGTTTATTGATGATGATATAAACTTGAAGAATAAAAACGAAGAACGAAGGTATAGAGAGTAAACTTTATAGCTAATGCTGTAGAAGTTTGTTGTTATATATTGTAGAAGTTAAAATAATTTATTTGTTTCGTGCTTAGTTTCAAAAAGTTACTTCAAACTCTTATTATTTTATTGTTTTGCAATCAGGTATGGATGACTTTTGAATTGGGGTTTTATCCAATCATTTCTGGCAACCTTTACACCTGAAAAAGCCGATCAACCCAACCCAACCCGTACGGTTTGGGTTGGGCTACCAACTCATTTGGGTTATGTTGAGTTCAAATAAATGAAAATTTTATGGGATGGATTAGTTCACGAGTTCACCTGATATAACCCAAATCAACTGAATTTATTATTAACTTTAAAATATATTCTTTTATTACTGATAACACAATTATTTATACATATATTAATTTTAGTTTTATTTAATTCCAATATTTTTTGAATAATTTATTTTTCAACAACTTTAAAAATAGTTTCTTTACACTTAGAAAGAAAATTTTAATTGAAATTGAGTTGTTAATCTTAATTCAATATATGAAAATAATTAAATTAGATTTTTACATTTTTACATATTGTTTTTTTTTAAAACAAAATTTTAAATAAATGACCCGATTAACCCGAATCAATCCCACCCAAATATTTCATCTGAGTTGGGTTGAGTTCATTTTTTAATAAGGATTTGGGTTGAAAAATTTACAATCCGAACAATTGAGTTGTGTCTAAAAAGTCTTTCAACCTAACCCAACACCCCTAATTTCAATTCAAAACTTTATTCACTTGTCGATTGTAAAGTATATGATATTTGATATCTCATTGATTGTCTGCACACAACTTTGGAGATGGACTGCTTATTCTTTCCGAGAGAAACTAGGATACAATCAAATTCTTCTATTGATTTTTTTTCTGGTTCTATGATGTCTTGTGTGCTAATGAGTGTGATTGGCATGAATTGTTTAGCTATTTTTCTCTCTGCACATGAAGTGTTGCTAGTTTTATATTTGGGTATTTTATTAAGGTTTTCATAAACTTTTGATTTTTTTTTAAATAATGGTATTTTAATATCTATTTACAAAAATAGAATTAGTTTGAAAGTATTCACAAAAACTAAAATTGGATCCATAAGTGAGATTTAAGGCAAATCATGAATGAGATTGAACCATTTTGGTAGGGATATTAATGTTTAACCATTTAAGAGTAAAAAATAAATAAATAGAAGAGACATTAATGTTTGACCATTAAAAGTTACGAAATTTTTTGTTATAGAATTTGAAAATATTGATTTCCATATTTTATATACCAATTAAATTTAAATCTATTTATGAGATTTTTTTTTTGACAATATCTACTTATGCATTTCTTTAAAAAATTCATGAATGAGTTAAAAACAAGCATTACATTTAACTCGAATTTAATTTTAGGATTTTTTTTTAAAAAATAATGTTATTTTAATATTTATTGACAAAAATAAAGTTGGTTCGAAAGTATTGACAATTAGAGTTGGTTTTAATAATTATGATTTTTAAAGCAAATCCTTTCATTTCCTTTTTAAAAAAAGAAACTGCTACCATTAACATGAAGTCGAGTTTTTTTTTTCTCTTTTAAGTGAGAATCTGAATATAATGTTACGTTAACAAATTCGTTGGATGAAGCTTGAACAAAAATTGAATCTTTTTTATATATTCCAAAATTTCACCACGAGATTTTTTTCATTCAAAGAAGAAATATTATATATATATATATATATATACCTTTCATTAAAATTTCATTTAATACAGAAATTAATATAATAACGACATGTAACAAATTCAAAATTTTCTCGAATTTTTTTATATGATAACTTATTAATATGAAAAATTGTGAAAACAATTAGAAAATAAAAATATGGAAATCGTGGACCTCGTCTACGAGTTTAGTCTCAAATTTTTTTATATGGCAACTTATTAATATGGAAAATTATGAAAACAATTAAACAATAAACTTGATATACCACGTCAATAGTTTAGAATTCTCAACGGATGTATAGACATCGTCGAGAATTCATTGAATTCCCGATGGCTGGTATCAGGAGTTCAATTAAAAAACTCATTGCCTTAATCGAACTCCTGACGACTTAACAACCATCGATTCAAACAATGAGTTTCTGAATTGAACTCTCGATGATTTATCAAGTATTGGGATATTAAGAACTCAGAGATAGTATAATTTTTAAAATTTTAATATTTATTTTTTTATTTTGATTTAAATAACCTAAAATTTATAACATTATTAAACAAATCAAAGATATTCACATGAGGAACAAAACAAACAAACAAAGTCATATATTCTTTACTACACAAAAGAGAGAAAAGTTGGTAAAATGGTCTACAAAAGAAATATGTCTTGACTAATATATAGAAGACAAAACTCTCAACATCATGTCCAAGCATCATCTCCAAATAACATCTCCAAACAACATCTCCATACAACATCTCCAAACAACATCTCCAACAACATTTCCAACAACATCTCCAAACAGCATTCTACAAAACAAACAAAAACCATAAGGTGAATCCTACAATCTTACAAAACAAAGAAAATCTTACAATCCTACAAAACAAAGAAAATCAACACACTTCCAAGGCTATATGTTCTCAACCTTAAACCTCCATAAACACACAAAAACCATAAGTTGAACTCCAAAAGAAAGATACTAATCTCAACCCACCCCACACAATATTCGAACTTTATAAACCTCCACAAACACACATAAAAACTCTACAAACACACAAAAAATCCTTAAAACACATTAAAATTCAGTTGTTTGGCTACCATAATTGCAAGATAGCAAATAATTCATTATCATAAAGCTACTAGTTGCTGGGAATCGAATCTCGAGCGGAAGTGTGTGGACCATCTTGCATTCGAGTTTTCATTTTATAGGAAACAAAAACAACAACTAAACAGAATAGTATAAATAGGATAAACATCATGAAAGCATGCTTTATTGAAAGGAAATAGAAGGAGAAGAACTGTTGCTTACCATTTAAGATTCCCAAGCCTCTCGAAATTTCCTCTAGTCTTTCAAACGAACGTCTCCTCAATTGATCTCAGACAAGATCACAAGAATAACCTTGTTATTCTTTAGGACTCCAATAATTGGATAGGTGGATAATTGGAAGAGGGAGAGGTAGATAAATTTCTTTTTTGAGAGAGTGAAGGGAGGATTTTCCTTTTGATGGCCTAGGTTAAAATCTCACCAAATAAAAACTTACCCTAAAAAGAGCCATAAGGAGGAATTTATATGGAGAAGGGTTAACCCCTTCTCCAAGTATTTCCTTTTCCAGCCTTATGCTAAATTAATCAAATAACCTTTATTTAATTAATTAGCACATCAATTAAATAACCATATATATTAAATTCAACTTAACATCTATATCTATATCTATATCTATATATATATATTGAGAGAGAGAGTTAATTAATAATTATAAATATCACATGTTTATATGCATCCACCTCTATATAAAATTTATTAATCAATTAATTAACCATTAATTAATCAATTAACTATATTAAATAATATTTAATATAGAGTTAATTAACATATAAATATCATATATTTATAAACACTTTAGAAATCCAATTCCCATAAATCTGATATTTGAATCTTATTCAAATATATCTTTCTCACTTGATGTGAATTATAGATCACATCTATAATTAATTTTATATTAATCACATTAATATACAAATTCCTCAATTGATTTGAACAATTCAAATCATTCTTCATCAATATCCTTTCTTGAGCTAACAAGGAGTCGTTATGGACCTACAGATTGGAAGTTCCAACGATATGAGATTAATTAGCTAAACTCATTAACCAAATTAATCAATATTTGTTAACTGTGAGTACACTTCACTAAAGACCCATAACTGCACTATTCTCACTGTAGATATATTTCTGTGTCCATAAATATAAACCAATAAAAGCAAGTTAGTCCTTCACGAGTGTTCGTAACACCAATTGGAACAAATTATTGTTTTACCCTTAGGTTACCTCTACATCCTTAAGTACTAGTGCTCCTCTAATGAATAACCTGTTTATGGTCCAACCATCAAACAGAAACCCCTCTCAGGTCAACGAGAGGGTAGAGTCCTTGTTCAAGTTCTAGAGACACCACTTAAGGGAACACTCATCTACTTACCCTAAAGTCGGAAAGAAATGAATTCTATCTTGTATTATTACGTTCCTATCTCCCCACTCGGTCTTGTCTCCAAAATTGTGGGATTATTGAATCAAGAAACTGGCTACTCTCACCCATCCAAATCAAAGGAAAATCCCTCATAAATAGGAGTTCATAATATACTCAGGGTTAAGGTTAAGTTGCCTAGACCATCCTATTGAAATAGAAACCTAACTAGTCAACAATGTTACCTCTAGTGGTTACTATTTCACGGTCCGGTCTTATGTAAACTCATTGTATAGGATACCCCCACTCGCATATCACGTACATGAACACGTTGGATAATTGCATTTATATCAAATGCAAAGTAGGCCATATCCATAGTGTTATTAGGATAAGGTACCCAGTCTTATCCCTATACTATAGACCCTTTAGGTTGTATCTTGAACATTTATCCCTGTATATCTCCACTTACTGTTCAAGACTCATAAAACAACCTAAGAATTTGTTTATTGGATTTAGGGTTATTAAAACAAAATAGAATACAACAGAATCAATAACATTTATTGAAATAACATCGATAACTCTTTATTGATTAAATAATTTTGATAACTCTTTATTGATATCGGTTAATTAATTACATTTACTATTTATGAGTTCTAGGACATAAAACTAAACACTAGTAAGATATAACTACTTTGCTACTATAAGATAGCAACATATTAACCAATTAGATAATGAAGTAATCATACCTAATTCGATGACCCTTTTCTCTATGATCGTATCATATCTTCAATCATTTTTTTCATTTCTTCCAACTGTCTTGCATGATCCTCTCTCATTTGTTTTTGGACGTCTTCAAGTTCCTTAATCTTCGATTGAGATTGTTCAACATTGGGTTTTAGTTCACTTACCTCCCTATCATGCACTTCTTGAGTAGATGACGAGCTCGATGAACTGCTACCCCTCATTGACTTATGTTTAGGGTCCCAACCTATACCTTTTATATGATCAAGTTGTCTACCCAAGACTATCTCACAAATTTCATCCCCTGTTACTGGTTGGGAATCCTCTGGAGTGAGGTTGGATTGTAAATTTAAAATTTTTTTTGCACATATTATTTAACTTGCGTAAATACGAGTGATTGAACTTACAAATTGAAAAAAAAAATTTTTTTAAAAAAACAAATTGATTACATGTGCATCCTCAGCTTCCTGATTCACAAACTTGTCATTTTTAGAGTGTGTTTCTCTAAATAGGTCAACAAGTCCCACTTCTCGACCTTGTTTTTCGTGCAACTCAAATTGAATTTGCAGGAAGAACTTTTACTCGTCTACACGGTCGAACAATGATTTATGTCAATTCTTCCTACTCACCTCCGAAATTTCCTACGTTAAAACAAAAAATTAAGAAGATATTCCATAATAGTAAATCGAGTAAATGATAGACATCCTCAATTATTATAACCTGAAACTCTAAGTTTAATAGATATTCTAACTTTGCCATATCTAAAAACTGGGACTCTATACTCCACCGATAACGTATTTCTAAGTTTGATCCATTCTTTATTTATCTTTAAAAATAAACCTTTTCTGACCAACTTGTAATCCAAAACAAATTATAGTCTGTATTATTTAGATAATGAATAATACAAAGATCAAATCGAAACAATTTAATAGATGTCGGTTCATGAATAAAGGGAATGAGGAATAAAATCTCATCACATCATCTTTTCATTCAAGGTACATTTTACCCAAGTCTTACTTTCTTTGAGCAAATCTATGTCTTATAAAAAAAAATAATAATAATAGAAGCCACAACACCTTATCAACAAAGCTATAGGACAATAACATAGCAAAAGAAATTTGGGAGAGGGCAAAAGCACAACCATCTTCTAGGAACATCATAACACTTCCAAATTTCTAATTTCAAAAGAGAGAGATGGTGAGAACACTTTACATAAAACATAAATTCATTAAAAAACATTTGTATATATACCTCTTTAGTAAATCAAAATCTTTAATGAATGACAAACTACTACATTTCCCTTAAAATACCTCTTTTTTTTTTTTTTTTTTTTTTTTTTTGTGGATCATGGGTTCAAAGTCATTCCCAACTATAAGGTTGAGGTAATATTACAACTTTATAAGAAAAAAACATTTTTTAAGAAGTAAATGGAAAATTTTAAAGTATTATTAATCTAACTAAAAATTTAAGACGGGAGGATATTAGAAAACAATGGCCAATGGGACATGGGAGAGATTGTCAAGGTGCATGAACTCAAACAACCCATGTGAGTAGACCCAACCCAACAAGTATGGCCTATCCTATTTATTCTTTCCTTTCATTACCCTTTCATTCTACAAACCTATTCAACAAGTTCAATGCCAAAAGGAGATTAATGCTAAATTAATTTACAAAATTCTTCATGTGGAAATCAATTCATTTATTTATTTACTTACTTTTTTTTTCCTTGCAATGGAATCAATTCATTTATTACCAAAGTTGTGGATACAATCATAATGAATTATAAAAAATTAATTGAAAATAATTTCCTAATTATGTGAAACTTATAGTACTAAACATCCATTATGATAGATATAGAATGTAACACCAAGAATATAAAATATAATATATGCTAAAAATTAAAAGGAAAATGAGGGAACAAATTTATTCCTAACCTCATATTTTAGGACACTTGAGACCCAACCCGAGTAAAGAACAACTGTAAGACATTGAGAATGAGAAAGATTGTGAAATTCGAGCTTGGAGCTAGATTACTCAAGTGAAGAAATGAAAAATGAGCAACTAAAAGCATGAAAAACAACAACAAAATTATGAAAACAGCTACAAAATTATCTCATAATTGGACTAGTTTCATAATTTCCCCCCATTTTAAACAAATTACAGCCTACCTAAGCTCGATTCCTTCAATTTAAAAGTGCAGATTCAAAGTTTAACTTACCAAAGGATGGACGACTGAAGGATTGGAATCTTGAGCGGAAGAGTGAGAATGCCTTGCATTTTGATTTTTCGGTTTAAATGAAACAAAATCAGCACATAAAATAAAATCAAAGAGGGAATAAACATGTAATAAACCAACATGCTAATTGAAGAGTAAAAAGGGGAAGAAGAATATCACTACCTTCGTCAGTTCCCTAACTCTTTAAGATTTCCTTATCGTCTTCCCTAAAATGATTCTCTAGCGAACGGTGAACACTACTGTAAGTGAGACCTCATTATTCTCCTAGGAATTCAAGGGTAGAAGAGTGGTCTCTATAACCTTGTCAGTTCCCTAACTCTTTAAGATTTCCTTGTCGTCTTCCCTGAAACGATTCTCCAGCGAACGACGAACACTACCGTAAGTGAGACCTCATTGTTCTTTTAGGAATTCAAGGGTAGAAGAGTGGTCTCTACAACTTAGATGAAGAAGAAGAATAGAGAATATGGAGAAGGAAAATTCTGAGAAGAGATTAATTTGGAGGATGGGGTTTCATTTCACCAAATGAATTCCCTTACCCTAATTTGGGCAAAATAACAAATTTATATGGAGACTTTCTCCACAGTTTTCCAAAATTACCCTTAGGTCTTATTTAATTAAATAACCATTATTTAATTAATTAGCCTATTAATTAAATAACATATTAAATGCAATTTAATATATATATATAATTAATTAATTAATAAACATCATATGTTTATTTGCCTCCACCTCTCATAATTAATTAATTAATTCTTTATGAATCAAATTCATAAGAATTTAATACTTGAATCCTATTCAAATATTTCTCTCTTAATTATAGATTAGGTCTATAATTAACTGTATCATATTAATCTCATTAATATGTTATTACATCAATTGATTTGAACAATTCAAATCATTCCTCTTTTTCTTTAGTGAGCTAACAAGGAGATCTTATAGACATACAGATTAGAAGCTCCAACAATATGAGATTAATTAATTAAAATCTTTAATTAAATTAATCAATATTCATTAACTATCGGACACTCCACTAAAGACCGTAGCTACAGTCTTCACACTGTAGATATATTTCTATGTCCATGGATATAACCAATAATTGCAAGTTAGTCCTTCATGAATGTTTATAACACCAACTGGATCAAATTACTATTTTACCCTTGGGTTATCTCTGACTCTTTAAGTACCGGTGCTTCTCTAATGAATAACCAGTTTATGGTCCAACTAATAAATAGAAACCCTTATCGGGCCGATAAGAGGGTAGGGCCCTTTGTTCAAGTCCCAGAGACACCACTTAAGGGAACACTCATTTACTTACCCTGAAGTCGGGAATGAGTAAATTTCATCTTGTATCATTATGTTCCCAGCTCCCCACTCGGTTTTGTCCCCAAAATGGTAGGATGGTCGAGTAGGCGAACTGGTCATTCTCTCCCATACAAATCAAAAGACAATCCCTCGTGAACAGAAGTTCATAATACACTCAGGATTAAGACTAAGTTGTATAGGTCATCCAATTGAAATAGAAACCTAACTAGTTAACGACGTTATATCTAGTGGTTACAATTTGGTAGTTCGGTCTTATGCAAACTCATTTCATAGGATACCCCCACTCATGTGTCACCTACACAAACACGTTGGATCATTGCGTTTGTATCAAATACAAAATGGGTCGTATCCATATTATCACCAAGATAAGATACCCAACCTTCTTCCTATACTAAAGATCTTTTAGGCTGTATCTTGAACATTGATCCTTATATGTCTTCACATATAGTTCAAGACTCATAAGGCAATCTTGGATATTAGTTTATTCGATTTAGGGTTATTAAGGCAAAAGAGAATACAACACAATCAATAACATTTATTAAATTAATATCGATAACTCTTTATTGATGACGGTCAATTGACAACATTTACTATCTACGAGTTTTAGGGCATAAAACTCAACAAACTCCCACTTGAACTAGAACTCTAGTAAGTTGTTGTACTTAAATCAGAATCCAAAACAGTGAGAATATGATAAATAAATACAATAAACTAGGGCATCCATATACCTGTTACACATCTCCATTTGCCCTAGATTATACAATATACATGTCTCGTATACCTAAATTCTCTAGATGACCCTCGAACACTTTAGCTGAGAGAGCCTTCATAAATAGATCAACAATGTTGTGCTCCAAGTCAATCTTTGTGACGATCACATCTCCTTGTTGCACAATTTCCCGTATCAGATGATACTTCCTCTCAATATGATTTCCTCGTTTGTGATTATGAGGTTCTTTAAAGTTGGCTTTTTCCCCACTGTTGTCACAATATAAAGTGATGTGCAAGTCCATATTTTGAATCACTTCCAAATTTCTTAGGAACTTCTTGAGCCAAACTACTTCTTTTGCTGCTTCACAAGCAATTACATACTCAGCTTCCATAGTGGAATCTGCAATGCACCCTTGCTTGATACTACACAATACTACAACTCCCCCGTCCAAAGTAAACATTGATTCTGACGTGGATTTCCTAGAATTCTTATTAGTTTGGAAATCAGAGTCGGTGTATCTTGTAAGGATTAAATCCTTAACTCTATACACCAGCTTGTAGTTCCTCGTTCTCCTAAGATACTTGAGGATGTTCTTAAACATAGTTTAGTGGTCTAACCCTAGATTGGAATGGTACCTACTGACCATTCTCACTATATAACAAATTTTTGGCTTAATATAGAGCATAACATACACTAAGCTGCACATAGCTAAGGCATAGGGAATATGTCTCGTATCCTCAACTTTTTGGGGTGTCTTAGGATACTATTCCTTAAATACGTGGACCCCGTGCCTGAAAGGATATAAGCCCTTCTTAGAGTTATGCATTGAATATCGAGTCAACATTTTGTCGATATAAGTCGCTTAAGACAGAGCCAGCGTTCTGCTCTTATGATCTTTAATGATTTGGATCCCAAGTACATAATGCGCCTCTCCCAAATCTTTCATTTGGAATTGGGCTGCCAACCATTCCTTTATATCGATAAGTACCCTACATCATTCTCAATTAGTAGAATATCGTCCATATAAAGTACTAAGAAAGTTACTTTATCATTGATGATTTTCTTGTAGATACAAGGTTCATCAATGTTTTAATCAAAACAAAAATATTTGATCATTGTATCAAATCTAATGTTCTAAGATCTGGACGTTTGCTTCAGCCTATAAATGGATCGATTCAGCTTGTACAAACTTTTTGTTCCTGACCTTGGGCTATGAACCCCTCGACTGAGACATAAAAATGTTCTCTTCAAGATTGCTATTCAGAAAAGCAGTTTTGACATCCATTTGCCATATCTCATAGTTATAATATATGGCTATAGACAAGAGAATTCTTATAGACTTAAGCATAGCAGCAGGGGAAAGAGTTTCCTCATAGTCAACCCCTTCCCTCTGGGTATAACCCTTTGCTACAAATGTCTAGTTTTGAAGGTCTATACCTTTTCAATTACTTCTATCTTTCTTTTATAGATCCATTTATGCCCTATGGGTTTGACACCTTTAGGTGGATCTACATACTTCTATATTGAATTGGAGTGCATAGACTCCATTTCAAGGTCCATGGATTTAGCCTATTGGTCATTGTCTATGTTTTTCATTGCTTGTTTATAGAACAATGGATCCTCAACACCGTCATTTGGTATGACAATCTAAGTTTTGGTTAAACCCAAGTAACAGTTGTTGGGGTTGATGCCCTAAACTCTCGTAGGGTCCTGTAGTTTGTAAACACCTGTATGAATAAACACTTGTAATGTAATAATATGAGATATTTTCTTCACTGTTGTCTATGAAATATGAGATATTTTATTTGTATTTACCATAAACCAATAAATTAAGAACCCTGGTTGTCGTTGTAACTTAAGCATATATGTGGAGACATACAAGTGGATCATGCCTTAAGTGATAATCTAAATGGTCTATAGTATATGGGTATAGGAGGGAAACCTTATCCTGATGACCTATGGATACGACCCGCTTTGTAGATAGTTACAAGTGTTGTGACGTGCTACAGATGGTCTGATCCTGATCATTCATATGGAGATATGCGATCGGGAGTGTCCTATACAAAGGAGTTTGTATATGACCGGACCACGAAATGTTTAGTCTTGTTACATAACGTCGTTCATGATAGGGACTTTCATTTCACTAGGATGACTATAGGTAACATGACCTTAACCCTGAGTGAGTTGAAAAATCCTACCTATGAGGTCGATCCTTTGATTTGTATGGGTGCGAATGGACAGATTGCCAACTTAAACCTATCAATTTGGAGATTCGTCTGATTAGAAAGCTGGGAACTTAACTACACAAGATGGAATTCACTCATTCCTCGAAGCAAGGGTAAATAGATAGATTACTCCCTTAAGGGCTGATTCTGGTACTTGAATGATGTGCACCTTCTCATGGCCTAGGAGGTGTCCACTCATAGTAGGACTATGATGTATTGTTCATTAGAAGGATCAGTGGTACTTAAGAAGTTAGATGTAACTACAGGGGCAAAACGGTTAATTGGTTTAGCTGTACTTACGAGCGATTTGTGAAGGGTTATGGTAATGTTGATTGGTTATATCTGATGGACACATAAATATATTTTTAGTGAGAAGAGTACAGTTGTTAGTCTTTAGTAGAGTGTCTGATAGTTAACGGATGGTGGATCTCGTGACTAAAGAGTTTAGTCAACTATTCATAAGGTTCCCTTGGTAGCTCAAATGATTCAAGTTGAGAATTAGTTGTTGGGTCAGTTTGAAGTGTTCAAATTGACAAGAAGGAGTTTGATTATATATGGTATGATTAAATTGGTTCAGTTATATGTGATATAATTGATATGATGTATGAGATACATTAATTGGAGGAATTTGATATAAATATGATTTATATCAAGTAAAGGAGAAAAGAACTATGGTTTAAATGTTACATATGGTGATATTAAAACTATAGGTTATAAATATAATATGATAAGTTAGTTATTATATTTATTTATAATTAAAACAATTATACGATAATTGTGGGTAGTTTCTCCTTTAACCGAGCGTGAAAGAGGGAAGTTGTGTTCATTTTTCATAACTGAAGGATAAAATGAAAAATGTTTTCATTTTGTAAGAATCGTTTCATTAATTAAACTTCTAATCATTTAGCTCACGAGAGACTACATGATAGCCTTCAAGTGTTTTTTCTAAACGATCGTGTACATACGCTTTTCTCTAAATGATCGTGTAGCATTTTACTAAATGATCGCATAGCAAGCGAGATTCACTAAATGATTGTGTAGCATTTTACTAAACGATCGTGTAAACAATCAAGCCTATTTTTCTAAACGATCGTGTACTTGCGGAGTTTTACGAAACGATCAAGCATACAAAGTCTATGCGAAAGACATTTCCTTATCCCACTTGGTTGGTCATTTGGTTCGAATTTCGCCTCCTCCAACCCTCTACCAAATTTATAACAGAGCCCACACCTCCTAGATTCTCACTCAGAGAATACCAAGGTTACTGAGTGGTGGTGTCCGAGAGGTTACTTGTTCGTGGAGAAGATTGTTCGTGATTAACCAGACGATTGGCTAGACGATCGTAGAGACAGCGAGAGGTTGTTGGTCCAAGTCTTCACGAGAGCGAGAGGTTTTTAAAAGAAAAGTTCTTCAAAGTTATGTCTCTCATCCCTTTTATTATTAGTTACTAAAGCATGCTGTAATTGGTTAAAAAATGCATAACTAGTTTGTATGTATGTGAATACTTGTAATTCTGTCACAATGATTTTGGATCGATCGTGTTTCCGCTCATGAGTTCTCTTTGATAAGAGTTCCTTCAATAGTCAAGTTGTATCACAACCCTCCCACTGTATCGAGACACTCTCAACAATTGAGAAGGATGAAACTGACTTGAAGTGTTGGCTTCTTCATTAACTATTGATGAAAGACCAGCTACATCAACAACTCTTATTGATTCTTTAGTAGCTTCACTTAAAACTATTTTGCTACGTGGTTTATGATTTCTCATGTGGTCTTCCTCAAAAAATATAATATTTTTCGATATAAACACCTTATTTTCTTGAGGGTCATAGAATAAACTGAAGGAACTCTAATTACAGAGGATCTATGAGCGGAAGCGGATCATCCAAACTCCATTGTGAAAGAACTCAAATATTTACAATCATACTAAACAGATTATTCATTAAATCATAAATTACAACATGCTTCTTGAAATAAATAAAAAGGTTAGAGAGACAATACCTTTGAAGAACACTTCTTCAAGATAATCCCTCGATCAGTCACAAATGCAATAAGTAAGAACTCGATCTCCCTTAGGTAGCAACTCGATCCTCGAACAATCGGACACTACCACAAGATTACCTTGGTATTCTCGGTGTGAGAATCCAGGAGTGGTGGGCTCTGGCTTATTTTGGGTTGAGGGAAGATTTAGAGTGAAGGAGTAGACGATCGAGTAAGCGATGACAGTATCATATAGAAGATGAAAGTCTATCGTATAGACTGGATACTCGATCGTTTAGATATCAAGGCTATTGTGTTGTCTCTGAAGCTATCGTGTAGTAACTCGATAGTATATCTCATATCTCGTGTTTCGTTCTTTTGTTGAATAATTCAAAACCAATTTTTCATCTTTATTCCACTATTGCCATAAAACCGTGTAACTACCTACTAAGGGTGGTTATTGTGAAAAAGATTTTTAATTATCAAACAATTAATAAATATAAATAAATATGAAAATTAACTTATCATATTATATTTATAACCTATAGTTTTAATATTGCATCATATACAACATATAAATCATAGTTCTTTTTCTATTTTATGGCATTTAATATAAATTATATTTATATTAAATTTAATAACTATGAATCTAATACATAGAAATTATATTTGAATCATATTCAAATATTAGTTCCTCCAATCAAACAATAATGTATCAAATACATTATATCCATTATATTATATATAATTTAATTAATTTAATTATATCATATATAATCAAATTTCTTCTTGTTAATTTGAACATTTCAAATTAACCCAAAAACTGATTTGAACAATTCAAATCATTACTTTTTTCCTTTAGTGAGCTATCAAGGGAACCTTATGGACATACATATTAGAAGCTTCAATGATATAAGATTAATTAATTAAACTCTTTAATTAAATTAATCAATTTTCATTAACTATCGGACACTTCACTAAAAACAGTAGCCCACTCTTTGCACTGTTGATATATTTATGTGTCCATGGATATAACTAATAACAATAAGTTAGTCCTTCACGAGTGCTCGTAACATCAACTAGGTCAAATTATTGTTTTACCTTTGGGTTACCTCTGACTTCTTAAGTATCAGTGCTCCTCTAATGAATAACCTATTTATGGTCCAACCAATAAACAGAAACCTCCATCGGGCCAATAAGAGAGTAAGGTCCTTTGTTCAAGTCCCGGATGAAAGAACTCTTGACAAAGAGCATCCATGAGTGCGTTCAGATCTTTCTGATTTCATTGTGACCGAAATACAACATATACATTCTAACATATAGTTATGCAATTTAACACTAATTAATGGAATGCTTTGATAAATCAAATACAAGGGAATGAGTTCTCATACGAGTTGAAGACTCTCTTCAATATCAAACTCAACGCAGCGAAAGAACCTCTATGAACACTATCGCCCAACAAATCAGTTGACTACGACAACACGATCGTCTACACGAACGGCAGTAACACGAACAAGCACGAACAAGCAGAAGCGGGGGTGACACCACTAGTTGGAGCCTTTGGTATTCTCGGAGTGAGAATCCAAAGTGTGGTCTTTAGTGAATTTAGTAGAGGTAGAAGGAAAAGCTGATCGTGTAGACAATAAGCAAGTGGGAGAGGAAGCTATTGTATAGCGGAGTGCTTATCGTTTAGGCAAAGCCACACGATCGTGTAGGTTTTACTAAGCGATCGTCTAGTAATAGGTAAACGATCGTTTAGAAAACGCGGCACGTTAGGCGATTGTTTAGGAAAGTTAAGTGTTCGTTTAGAGAAAGGCGTAAGATCGTTTAGACGCGAGGTATACGATCGTTTAGGCGGTGAAACTCTATCGTATAGGCTCTCGGATAAGCGACCGATACTTTTTCACACTGATTGCGATTTTTTCGAACTTTTTGCTAAATGAAAAAAAATTTCATTTTATTTTTCGGTTACCATAACCAAATACGAATTCTCCCACTAACGCACGATTGAGGAGAATATTTTGGCCAATTATCTCATAATTAACCAATTTAATAATAAATGAATATAATCATATTATATTCTTACCCTATAGTTCGATATCACATATCTACTATAGTAATTTATCCTCCACTTGATATAAATCATATATCTAATTTCCTCCAATATAATGTATCTCATACATTTAGCCAGTTATATCGTATATAATTAACCAGTTCAATTATATCATATATAGTCGAACTCCCTCTCGTCAATTTGAACATTTCAAACTGACCCAAACACTGATTCTCGACTTTATCCAAGCTACCTAGGGGACCTTATGGACCTGTGGCTCGAAGTTTCAACGGTACGTAAATAGCTAACTAAACTCTTTAGCCATGAGATCCACCATCCGTTAATTGCTAGGCATTCTATTAAAGACCAACAGTTGAACTCTTCTTACCACAGATATATTTCTGTGTCCATTGGATATAACCAATCATGAGTATGATGACCCTTCACAGATGCTCGTAAGTACAATTGGACCAATTTATCGTTTTACCCCTGTAGTTACATCTCACTCCTTAAGTACCACTGATTCCTCTAATGAACAATACAACATAGTCCAACTATGTGTGAACACCTCTCAGGCCAAGAGAAGATGTGTGGTGCCATATCGTTCAAACCCTGGAATCAGCCCTTAAGGGAGCTATCTATCTACTTGCCCCTGCTTCGGGGAAGGAGTGAATTTCATCTTATGTAGCTGGGTTCCCAGCTCCCAAATTAGAAAAATTCTCAAAATGGTAGGCTTGAATCGGTGACCTGACCACTCGCACCCATACAAATCAAAGAACTGCCCTCAATGACACGAGTTCCCAACTCACTCAGGATTGAGGTCATGTTACCTATGGTCATCCTAGTGAATTGAAGTCTCTTTCATGAATGGTATTATATAACGAGACGTTAACACTTCGTGGTTAGGTCTTATACAAACTTTTTATATAGGACACCCCCGCTCACATGTCCCCTACACGAATGATCAGGATCAGATCATCTGTGACAAGTCACAATACTTGTGACCATTCCACAAAGCGGGCCGCATCCATACCGTTACCAGGATAAGGTTTCCCTCCTATATCTATATACTTCAGACCATTTTGGTTATCACTTAAGACATGATCCACTTGTATGTCACTACATACATGAGTTACAAAGATCAGAAATTTTATGATGTGAAGTAAAATATCATATATTATATAACATAAACGTTTGTACAAACTGATTACAAACTACAGGATACGAGACTTTAGGGCATCAACCCCAATACTGGAGACACCATTTAAGGGAACACTCATCTACTTACCTTGAAATGGGGAAGGAGTGAATACCATTTTGTATCATTATGTTCCCAACTCCCCACTCGATCTTGTCCTCAATATGGTAGGCATGTTGAGTCAACGAATTGCCCACTTTCACCCATATAAAGTAAAGGACAATCCCTCATAAACAAGAGTTCTTAATATACTTAAGATTAAGACTAAGTCGCCTATGTCATCGAATTGAAATAGCAACCTAACTAGTAAATGGCGTTACATCTAGTGGTTACTATTTCGTGGTCTGATCTTATGCAAACTCATTGCATAGGATACCCTCACTCACGTCTCACCTATACGAACGTGTTGGATCATTGCGTTTGTATCAAATACAAAGTGGGTCGTATCCATAGTGTCATCAGGATAAGGCACCCAATGTTATCCTTATACTATAGACTCTTTAGGTTGTATCTTGAACATTGATCCCTATATGTTTCCACATACAGTTCAAGACTCATAAGACAGGCTTGGATGTTAGTTTATACGATTTAGAGTTATTGAGACAAAATAAAATACAATACAATAAATAACATTTATTGAATTAACATTGATAATTCTTTATTGACGACGATCAGTTAATAACATTTACTATCTACGAGTTTTATGGCATAAAACCAAACAAGACCCGCTGCCTTTAAAATTAAAGGACAAATGGACGATGGATGGCGGACGATGGATGACGAACAAACGAACGGACGACCAGCTGCCTTCGATTTGTGGTTTTTGTCTGTGCTAGGGTTTTAAAATGGAAATTGGGGGTTTTAAATCAGAACTCCCGACGAGCTATCATAACCGTTATTTAATTTGTGGGGAGTTAGAACCATCAAGATTAGTCTTTCCTATCTCCCAATGGGCAAAGTGAGGCATCGAGAGTATTTACTAAACTCTCGATTCATGATTGCAAATGTCGGGAGTTTGGCCCGTCTAGATTAGCCTTCTGTTCCCATCTTTCGATGGGCATGGTGAGGCGTCAGAAGTTCTTACCAAACACCGGACACATGATTGAAAGCGTCAAAATTTTGCTCCATCTCTGCTGATCTCCCAACGCCTGGTTTTGACAAGTCAAGAGTTCTTACCAACTGCCGATGAGTCACATATGATGTCGGGAGTTATTGAGCATTCCTGACGGCACCCTTACGTAGTTGGGAGAGATTCTCTCTACCGACAATGTATTTTCTGACAAATTTTAGGCATCGGGAGAGTCTCTTTTTCTTGTAGTGCACATTTGGTCGATTAACAAACCAAGTTTATTGCTTTATGTTATTTTTATTATTTTATGTTTATTTTAGTTTGGCTTTCATCGTATTTCTGATATTTTTTTCTTTATCTCGCTTATATAAGCCCTTTAGCACTCCAAGGTACTAGTTCATAGGCGTGATACAAGTGGACCACCTCATTAATTAGAACAGATTCCCCCACTTTCCCTACTTCATTTTTACTTTATTCATTGGGAACAATGCATGATTTTATGTTTTGGGTGAGATAAGTACTATGTACTTTTGTGTGTGTGTGTGTTTTTTTTTATCTTGCTATGCATGTTAGTTAGAGAAAAAAATGAGTTATGCATGTTAATTGTTTGAAAATTTTAAAATTTGGAGATTTTTTATCTAACTTCTTAGAAGAAAAATATGTTATGATATTGTACTTTAATTGGTGAGAAATTATCTAATGCATAATGTTGGTTATGATTGCCTAGGATTCATTTTGAATATGGATGTTAGATGATATGCTTTGAAAATAGGATAACAGAATCTTGAGTTAAGTTAACTTCAGGTCACTTTGGAGTCTCTTACATTTTGAGCATGAAATTATTTCATTTAAAACCCTATTAGATTAGCATGTATCATAGAATGGTATCAGCTGTCACCTCATTCAAATCCTAGTTGAGTTTACTTCTAGTTGTTATATAGTTAAAAAAATGAAAAGAAAAAAAGTAAAAGAAAATTTTGCAGAAGATTACTCTTCCTTCCACTTCATGAATATTTATTAAAGTGAGTAAGTTTAGGCACCTTGATAGATTCTCTGCTCGTAGTTAAATTTCTTTTACGTGACCCATGCAGGCAAGCCAAAACAAAGATAGTTTGTCTTGAGAGAGTTGTTCTTTTGAGAAAAAAATGAAAAAAAAACTAACACAATATCTTTTTGTTGTATAAATAGTATAGATAGTTGCTTACTAGTTTTGTTGAACTAGAGTAACAGGAAAACTAGAGGAAATTTTATTGACAGGATGCTAAACTAATAAGGACTATATGAAAAGGGTTTGTACACACATGCACGAGCAACGAAAAGATTTGGTCTTGAATTTTCTAAATGTTGGGATGTACTTAAACAATTTTATTTATGGATCTAACATGTTTTTCAAAATAATAAGGTTTGAGTCAATAGCTTGCATATTTAGAATTATTTCTACTGTTTTATTATGTTTTTAATTGAATCTTGCAAAATTCTAAGTTTAAGGTGAAGGTGCACGTAAGATGCATCTATCTTGAGAGTGAAGAATTTGGTACTCTTGGTCAAATTTTGCTCTTTTCCAGGGCACAATTGTGTCCCGACGCCGACTATGTTTTGGGACCATGCTTTTTATTGTTTTCTCAATCTAATTGATGGTGGACTTCTTTTGCCTTGATTGTATTCTTAGTTTTCTTTTCTTTTTATGAATTCCTCTCTTATTATCACACATAGCAAAAAGTACAATGATCAAGTATCTTTAGTATTGAAAAAAAATGCTCTTTGATTGACTATACCATATTCAACTATTTTATTAGATATAGTCAATATTGAATATTTTCCTCAATTAATAAACGAACACATAAAATGATTTATTTATTAAAATGGATGGATAAGATATAAGGTATGCTACTCTTTACCATTGAATAGATCTCAAAATTCATAATTTCATTATTAATTAGCTCGAAAAATGATTTGTGACCAAAACCACATATAGAAGCAAATTTGTTAGTATATGAAATCCAAATGGAACACATTTACATGAAATAGAAAAAGATCAACTTACCTTTGGAGGAAGGCCAAAATGAGTCTCCCCATGTGGCCATATAAAACAGACACCAAATGGCCCTTAGGGAAAAGTCAGATTTATATATAATTTATAACACTTTATGAAGTTGAAAGGCCCAACCCTTTTAACCCATCTAACATCAATTTGTCATTTTGAGTGTGTATTGGAACAAAAGGTCCAAACCTTATGTTAAAACCATATAACATCTCATTGTGAAATGAGATGTGGAAGCTTAAAAAAGGGATTTTAAGAGAGATTATCCAAACACGTCAAGGTGATAATTTGTTTTTTGTTTATGTTTTATTTTTCATTCCATGAACTTAATTGAGTATGTTAGTTATATGGCTATTGGTTAGGATAGCATTTAACAAGTTTTTTTTTCCTCGTTTTATACGCTTGTAATTTTAAGATATTTAGTTCGCCAACCTATTGAAAGAAGAAGAAAGTTTTTTTGTTTTGTTTTGTTTTTTTGCATAAATATTGGTTTATTCAATCTTAAAATCACCATGTTTAAGATGATTTTGGAAAGATTACCTTTTCTTCGTTGAAAATTAAAGTTATTGAAGTGTTTTGAAGTGTGTGTAATATGTCCTACACCAAAAGATATATTGAACCATCTAAGTAAGTTTGAGATATCTTCTTATGCAAGCAAACATTTGAAAGTTCATATGTGTTGGATAGTAGATATTGGGGTCCTCTTTGGTAACTATTTCGTTTTCTATTTTTGACTTTTGAAAATTAAGCTATTTTCTCCTTATTTCTTACAATGATTTACATTTTATTAAGTACAATAGTTACATTTTTAGTCAAATTCCAAAACAAAGTCAAATTTTTAAAAGTTACTTTTTTTAGTTTTCAAATTTTTGTTTGGTTTTGCAAATCATTAGTAAAAAGTAGATAACAAATGAAGAAATTTGGAGGTGGAAGTAGTATCTATAAACTTAATTTTTAAAAATAAAAAAACTAAAAATCAAATCAAATGGGAGCATGAATCATTAGGTGCTTTAGGGATTCCTTTTTCTTTCATTTTCATTTACACCTAACAACCAACAAATCTTCATCAACCACCCAACCGTACGATTTTCCTTACTAATCCAAACTTAATTTGTATACCATTTCTACATGCATGTAAACTGTTCATGTTTTTTTAGTACAATCATTGGGTTAAGGAATTCAAGCCTCTCACACCTCTTAATGAAGATTGTAGGTCTTAATTAAGCCAATTGAGTTATGCTCATTTTTACACTATTAAAGTATTTTAGTATATAAGTCTTTGAGTTGATATATTAATTGTAATTAGAGGACTATAACTTAGATTAAAGTGGAAACTTTAAACAATTTTTTTTTTAAAATTTGTTTGTGTAGTTCTTAAATGTTTAGGGAAACTTATATTTTACCCCTTGAATTTTAATCTTCTGGTTTCTAATTTATTTGTTAATTTGAGCACAATTTAATGGATTAAAACATTATATTTATTGGTATGCAATTCTGGTTGTAGTTTTGAGTTCGTGGACTAAGTTCCTATTGGGCTTGCGAATGTGTCAACTTGCAAGAGAACACACACTAGTGTGGTACCAAGTAGAGCATACTCTTAAGCATAAGTTAGCACAAGAAGTGTTTAGTTTAGTTAAGGATTCAGAAAATTGTTTACTCTTTGAGGTGGTGGTGGACTACTGTTTATAGAGTTCGTCATTTGACATTCGT
Organism: Benincasa hispida; assembly: GCF_027475165.1. Taxonomy (NCBI): domain Eukaryota; kingdom Viridiplantae; phylum Streptophyta; class Magnoliopsida; order Cucurbitales; family Cucurbitaceae; genus Benincasa; species Benincasa hispida. The sequence goes on from NC_143489.1 coordinate 52,903,898, forward strand.
TTTGGATATGTGTCATACCAGCAACGTCGAGGCTTTTAACTTTCAATTTAGGGACGTGCATACACCTATGCGTACTCTAAAGGTGCCTTTGGCTTCGGCCTTACTTGGAACAACCTCAACAATATCCTAACAAAAAAGTTAGAAGTTTGAAATTCCTATCCTACATGTTAAAACTAAGAAAACCCATTAATTTTTTTTTTTTGGTTTCCTACATTGAGAAAACACATGCACATCTTAATTCTGGCCTACATTCATATTTTATTTTTGTTTTTTTTATGATGCAGTTGTGTTTGGTTTAAATTTTCAAATGTTTACTTTTTTAAAAAAAATTGAACTTTTTAGAAACCACTCAAAATAGCTTTTGGAAATCGCATCATTTTCTAAAATTTTTCGTTCTATCCTCCCCCCTTCTTTTCCTCCCATCTGGAAAGAAAAAAAGAATATATGGAAGGAATACCACCGAAATGTTTCTTTTTTTGAATTGTGCATTCAATTCATTTTAATCACCATTTGATCCCTTTACCAGCCAGCCAAAATTTTGAGAAAATGTTTTGGTCCCGCTATTCGGAGGTTCGAATCCATAGCATCGTCCTTTGTAACGATCAAGACTGGTTGATTCTAGTAAAGTAATAAAGAATAATAATAAGGAAAGGAATGGAACCCCTGTCAAATAGAGATTTTTTCTTTCGACCATCTTTCGATTGTTAATACGATATATAAGGAATCAAAGTGCAAATTCGAAGAATGGATTTTTCTTTTTATGTGAATTTGACATAACAGGTGGATTCACTGCAAATACTAAAAATGAGTTTATGAAATAAATTGGTTTAGGAGTAACATTTGAAATCAATTTTTAGAAAAATGATTGTTGAATGTTTAATAGTAAATCTCTCCCTAACTTGTCGTCTACCTCACTTCCACTATATTGTCGTGGCTACCATTGTACTCTACTGGCTACCTCCAGTGACTACCACCAACAACCTACTTTGATGAGACTTCCAACAACTACCTCCAACGACCTCCACTAACAACCAACCCCGACAACTACCATCGACAACCAAGTTCGGCAACAACCTTCGACACCATCACTAGCTGTCAACTCCAACGACCAACTTTATCGACAACCACCGATGACATTTTCTACAACCACCATCGGCACCTAACTTCGACCTCCACTATCACTGGCCAACTCTAGTGACCACCGTCGTTGGCCAACTCTAGCCACCACTATTTGCGACTACCTTTAGCCATCACCACCAATTTCGGGCACGATTACCAACTCCAGCGACCATTATATTATTTTAAATTATTAGTTCATATTTTATAGTATTTCATATATAGTATTTATCAAAAATATTCAAATGAAATGACTTATTAAAAAACATTCTTTTTCAAGTCGATTCAGATAGGTCCTAATTTTGAATGTTTTTTTTTTTTTTAAAAAAAAAAAGAAAGTTGTATTGTTTATGATTTTTTTCAACATTTTTAGTAAAAAAGTGATTTACCATCAATGCCATGTTGAATTTATTTTTCTTATATTTTTGGATTTAAAATGAAAATTGTCTGATATAATTTTTTTTATAAGTTTTGGTTTTCTTAATCTTTTGTCAAATAATTAAAATAAAACAAAATATTATTTGTATTTTAATATAAAATGTTAAATAATTATCTTATAACAATATTAATTTTTTTTTCATTGACCAATATTTAAAGTTAAACGTCTGACATATTATTTCTAATTTATTCATTATATCAATCACATCCACTTAGTATTAAAATTATAGAAAAAATATCAAATTTATACCTCTAAATTTTGAAAGTGGTATCAATAAAAATTTGAACTAATAAATATATCAAATTTAAATTCTAAACTTTTGTAAGTGTATCACTTAACACCCGCTTCAAATTTAGTGTGAAAAAAAATGGTGTGAAACTTAGAATTTGTATTAAGTAAACTCATAAATTTACACAAACAAATCAATTTAGACAAATCTATTATGATTGCCTTTGAAATTATTTATGCATCAATTCTCACATGTGTATAGACTACTTCAAATGTCAATTTGAAAAAAAAAAATGATGATTTGAATTGTTGCATAGAAGATTCTCAAATGAAATTCTAATTAAGAGTCTAAATTGATACACTTATAAAAGTTCAAGAGTTTAATTGATACAATTATCAACCTTACACTATATTTTTTCAAACCAAACATTATGGGGTGTATAAAATTGATACAGTTCAAGATTTAAATTGTTACAATTATTAATTATTAGTTTAGTGTTTTAAGTGATTTAACCCCAAAATTTATAAACGGATAATTTTTTCTCATAAAATTTAAGATTAAAATTTAATTAACAATTTAAGATTAAAATCTAACTATTCCCTCTTCACTCAAGGCAATGGTACTAACTTCATTGTGTTATTGGTATATGTTGATGACATTCTGCTGACACGACCTTCTCCTTATGAGATTAACTTCGTTAAAAAGATCCTTAAGAGTCATTTTAAACTAAAGGATTTAGAACAAGCCAAAGATTTTTTGGGATTGGAGTTATCCTGTTCACAACAAAGTTTATTTCTTTCTCAATGGAAATATTCTTTGCAGATTCTTGAAGACACTGGTTACCTTGATATTAAGCCTACCATACTGAAGGGACTGTAAAGTTCGAAACGGAAGCGGAGTTGTGTCTCAAGTTTAGTTTTTCACACAAAACAAAAATTACAGAGAACAAAATATGCATTTTCAATAAATTTACAGCATGTTAAACAGAGGAAAAAAGAGTAGGGTTCAAAGATACTAACCCTTGAAGTCCATAAATCTTCACAAAAATCCTCAACTTATCACGAAGTCTTCAATCAAAATCCTTTAACAAAAATTAAAATGGACACCACCAATAGATAATCCTCTGAATTCTCCTTTAGGGGTTAAGAACTACAAGAGTGTGTGGGCTTTGTTGATTTTGGAAGAGGGGGAGAATTTAGAAGAGAGGAATTTTTTTGCTAAGAGAGACCTTCACCGGAATCACACACCGTCTGTAGCTTTGGGAGGAGGATAATCTATGTAACCTCTCATTCTCCACATTTTCTAATGAGAGAAACAAGGGGAGTGAGTTATAACTCCCCCTCAATTAAATTCAAAAAATAATTTAATATATATGTATTATAACCAAATTATCATATAGTATATATTGAACAAAATGTTATATCGAATATAACACATAACCTATAATTTTCATATTGTATCAAATACAATATAACCTATAGTTTGAACTCTCAATAATTTACGGTATTTAATATAAATCAAATTTATATTCAATTTAATTATGTGAATCTAATCCATATAATTAATATTTCAATCATATTCAAATATTTATTTCCTCTCTAAATAAACTTTATATTATAATATATCAAATACATTGTACTAACTAAATCATATATAATTAAATTAAATTAATTATATCATATACAATTAATTTGAACAGTTCAAATTTATCCAAAATTAATTCTCAATAATCCCAGTTGAGCTTCAGAGAGGACCTTATGGACCTATAAATTGAAGCTCCAATGGTACTTGATCAATTAATTAAACCCCTTAATTAATTTAATCAACTTCCATTAACTGTCGCTCATTCCACTAAAAACCGACAGCTGCAGTCTTCGCACTACAGATATATTTCTATTGTTGGGATTGGTGTCTTAATTCTCCTAGAGTCTCGTTGTTTTGTAAAGACACACATTATTTGATGAATAAAATAAGTGTTATTTAATTCTGGCATTTACTCAAATCCAATAAACAAAGCTCCTTGATTATCTTATGTGAACTTAAGCATGTATATGTGATATACAAGTGGATCATGCCTTAAGTGATAATCTAAATAGGTCTGTAGTATAAGGATTAAGGTGGGATACCTGATCCTGGTGACACTACGGATACGACCCACTTTGTAGAAATTTGCAAGTGTTGTAAACTACTACAGATGATAGATTCTAACAATTCATGTAGAGACGTACGAGCGAGGGTGTCCTATACAAAGAGTTTGTATAAGACCTGGACCAAGAGATGACTAGACTCTGTATATAACGCCGTTGATACTAGAGACTTACATCTCACCTAAACGACCATAGGTAACACAACCTCTATCCTGAGTGTTTTGAGAATTCCTGCCTTTGAGGGTGGTCCTTTGATTCGTATGGGTGAGAGTGGCCAGATTGCCAAGTCAACATGCCTACCTTTTTGGGGACTTGTCTGCTCTGAGAGCTAGGAACTTAATCCACATGATGGAATTCACTCCTTTCCCGAAGCAGGGATAAGCAGAGAGATTGCTCCCTTGAGGGCTGATTCCGAGGCTTGAACATAGTAGCCAAACTTTTCTTTGGAAGAGAAGACTCAGTCATAGTAGGACTATGATTTATGTTCATTAGAGGGATCAGTGGTACTTAAGGAGACAGATGTAACTACAGGGGCATAACGGTTATTCGCCCAGCTGTACTTACGAATAATTTGTGAATGGTTGTCACATTGCTGATTGGTTAAGATGGACACATAATATATCTGTAGTAAGGAGAGTTAAGCTGTCGGTCTTTAGTGGAGTGTCTAGCAGTTAACGGATGGTGGATCCCATGACTAAAGAGTTTAGTTAGTTATTCACGTATCGTTGAAGCTTCGAGCTACAGGTCCATGAGGTCCCATTGGCAGCTTAATGGATTCAGTTGAAGATCAGTTCTTAGTGTTGATTTGAAATGTTCAAATTGACAAGAGGTATTTTGATTATATATGAATAATCGGTATGATGTATGAGATACATCTAGTAGAGGATTGATGTAAATGAGATTTACATTAAGTACCATGGAATAGAAAAAGAACTATGGTTTATATGTTTCATGAGATGAAATATTAAAACTATAGGTTATAAATATAGTATGATAAGTTGGTTATCATTTATATTTATAATAATATTAATTATTGGATAATTAATTATTTTTTTTAATAACCAAAGTAGTGGGTGGTTATTGAATAAATGGTAACCATGAGTTCAAAAGGAAAATGGTTTTCCTATTCTCAAAAAGGAGATTTACAAACGTTGAAGTTTTTGTAAGAAGTTTTGAGTTTTCTCTCTCTCACAAAAGAAACTCACGGAGTCGCCAAGTAAATACAGATTTACTAAACGACGGCTGGGTGAGCTAAATTATCATGCAGAGTAGAGTTAAACGATCGTGCAATATTTACTGAACGATCACATAGTTTTACTAGACAATCGTTTGCTCAAAGTAACTGATTGTGTAGAGTCTGTAGGTGACAGACCGAGCTAAACGATGAGCTAAACAATCACATAGCTTTTTCTAGACGTTCACTTAGCTTTATCTATACGATTGGGCATCGACCTATATGATAGGTCTCTGCCATCTCCCACTTGTCCAGTCGTGTACACGATCGGTGTTTTCTCCTCCGTATGCCTCATACCAAGTCCAAACAGAACCCACCCTCTGGATTCTCACACCGAGAATACCAAGGTAACCTTTTTGGTGGTGTCAGACTCAACTCGACAACCTCGAGGTTTTCTAGAGGTCGTTCATGGTGTTGTGGAGGTCGTTTGTGTCGCTGGGGAGTTCGTGACCGAGGCGATTGTTGAGGACGAGCGCGAAGTGTTCGTGTTGTGTTACGGTCGTGTAGATCGAGCGTTCAAGGTTGCTATTGTTCGAGCATTCGTGTGCAACGGAGTGTTGAAACGCTTCTGCCATTGTTCGTACAGTTTTTCCCTTTGTGCTTTTGAGTTTTCATGCTGTAATTTCTGTATTAATTGTATAATCGTTTGTATTGAAGTTGATTGTAAATGTTATATTCATTCATGATTGTGATTTGGAATTATCTTCCTTCCGTTGCTCATGGAAATCTCACTTCCGATTTCCTTCATCTATGTCCATTGGATATAACCAGTCAATAGCGTGATGACCCTTCACAAATTGCTCGTAAGTATAATTGGGCCAAAATTACCATTTTGTCCTTGTAGTTACATCTAACTTCTTAAGTACCACTGATCCCTCTAATAAACAATAAGTCATAGTATAACTATGACTAAACCCCTCTCGGGCCAAGAGAGAATGTAGTGCCACATTGTTCAAACCCTAGAATCAGCCCTTAAGGGAGCAATTTATCTACTTACACTAATGGTAGGGAAAGAGTGAATTCCATCTTGTATAGCTGTGTTCCCAACTCTTCAATCAGATGAATCCCCAAAATGGTAGGCATTTTGAACTTGTCACTCTCACCCATGCAAATCAGAAGATCGCCTTCATAGGCATGAGTTCACAACTCACTCAGGATTCAAGTCATGTCACCTATGGTCATCTTGATGAAATGTAAATCTCTACTATTAACAGTGTTATATAATGAGACTATTCATTTCGTGGTTCGGTCTTATACAAGTTCTTTTGTATAGAACACCTCTGCTCACATGTCTCTACATAAATGATTAAGATCAGATCATTTATAGAACTTTACAACAATTGTAACATCTACAAAGCGGGTCGTATTCATAGTGTCAACAGGATAAGGTACCCAATCTTATTCATCTACTACAAACCCTTTAGGTTATCACTTAAACACATCTGTATGTCTTTACATACATGTTTAAGCTTCAGAAGATAACCTTGGATGTTTGTTTATGTTAAGGTTAATGTCCTAAATCTCGTAGGATTCTGTAGTTTGTAATTGCAGATTGTATAAATATTTTAATAAAATATGAGATATTTTATTTGATATTTAGTAGCATTAAACTAATAAATCAATAAACTAACATCCAAGGTTATCATCTACAGCTTAAACATGTAGTAGAGACATACATGTAGATCATGTTTAAGTGATAACCTAAATGGTCTGTAGTAGATAGATAAGGTTTGATACCTTATCCTGGTGACACTATGAATACAACACACTTCTGTAGATGTTACAATTGTTGTAAAGTGCTACAAATGATCTGATCCTGATCATTTATATAGAGACATATGAGCGAGAGTATTCTATACAAAGGAGTTTGTATAAGACTGGACCACAAAATAACTAGTCTCATTATATAACGTCATTTATAATAGAAACTTACATTTCACTAGGATGACCATAGGTGACATGACCTGAATCCTGAGTGAGTTGTGAACTTTTGTCTATGAGAGTAGTCCTTTGATTTGTATGAGTGAGAGTGGCCAGATCGCCGACTCAATAAGCCTATCATTTTGTGGATTAGTCTGTTTGGGGAGCTGGGAACATAGCCACACAAGACGGAATTCACTCATTCCCCAACGTGGGGGTAAGTAGATAAATTACTCCCTTAAGGACTGATTCTAGGGCTTGAACAATGTAGCGCCACACCCTTTCTTGACACGAGAGAGGTTTAGTCATAGTTGGACTATGACTTATTGTTCATTAGAGGGATCGGTGGTATTTAAGGAGTTAGATGTAACTACAGGGGGCAAAATAGTAATTTTAGCCTCGCTGTACTTACGAGCAATTGTGAAGGGTCGTCACATTGTTGATTGGTTATATCCAATGGACATAAAAATATATTTGTAGTGTGAACAGTGCAGCTGACGGTCTTTAGGTGAAGTGCCGGACAGTTAATGGAGGTTGAATAATCTAACTAAAAGAATTTAATTAATTATTCAAGTACCATTAGAACTTCAATCTACAAGTCCATGAGGTCCCCTCTTTAGCTTAACAGGGACTAAATGAGAATCAATTTTGGATTAATTTGAATTGTTCAAATTAATTGAGAGAATTAATTATATGTGATATAATCAATTTAACTTAATTATATGTGATATAATTAGTATAATGTATTTGATACATTATAATATAAAGTTTATTTGAGAGGAATTAAATATTTGAATATGATTCAATTATTAATTACGCGAATTTGATTCATATAATTAAATTTAGTATAAATTGGATTTATATTAAATTCTATGCATTAATGAGAGAATTAAATTATAGGTTATATTGTATTTGATACAATATTAAACTATAGATTATGTGTTATATATGATATAACATATATATATATATATATATAATAAGTTAGTTATTATATTTATATATATAATTTATTTATTTTAAATTAAAATTAATTTGTTTTAGTTTTAATTTTATTTTTAAATTTAAATGGTGGGAAATAATTTTCCTCCTCTTAATTCTCTCATCCTCACGTAGTGAATGGGAAGTTGTTAGGTAAGATATTTTCTTCTTCGCAAAAGAGTTGTGAAAAAAATAAATAAAAATAGTGTACAGAGAACTCTCTGCAAAAAAAAAAAAGATCCAGGCTTTCTCTCTTTCCCTCTCTTTCAAAATCACAAAGTGCACACAACTCCTGTGATTCTCATTCCAAGAGAATACAGAAGGCTCCTATTGGTAGTGGCCATTTTGGATTCTATTTTTTGTGATCAATTCCGGAGGAGAGGATTCATGAAGGAGAAAATTGTTCTTCAAGTGTAAGTCTCCCTTCTAACCCTATTTTATTTTATTTTGGCATGCTGTGAATTTATGTTTTATTACATATTCTATTATGCAATTTACTTTCTGTGAAAATAATTTTTGGAACCGATCTCCGCTTCCACTCAGGGTCTTCATAGTTTATTGGTTTTATGGGTTAATGCTAGTAAATGTCTAATAAAATACCTCATAATTTATTAAATAAATAAATTTTCTGTACAATACAATTACAAACTACAGAACCCACGAGATTTAGGGCATCAAATCCAACACCTACTACCTACGGATCCAAATATTAGGCTTTCAAAATACACTGGTACTTTTTTAGAAGAAAAGGAAGTCACTAGCTATAGAAGGCTGATTGGACGACTTCTATACTTGCAAATATCATGGTCAGGTTTATGCTTTACTATTCATTGCCTCAGTAAGTTTTTTACAAAAATCGACTGATGCTCATTGAAATGCTACTCATCACCTCTTAAGGTACTTAAAAAGGACCCTAGGGCTAGATATATTGATCAAGCCAGTTAATGAATTTCATCTCAAGGCATTTGTTGATGTTGATTGAGGAGCTTGCCTCAATACTTGCTATTCCATTTATAGTATTTAAGTGAATTTTTGTGGATTTCTCAGTTTCTTATTGATATGGAAATACAATGCTTACAGCCAACTACGGTCTTTTGTGATAACCAAGCTATCATTGCTATTGCTTCTAATCGAACTTTCCATGAACGAACAAAACATATATAGATTGATTGTCACTTTGTGAGTAATAACGTTGTATATTGGTTTTTCAGGGTCTTGCCTATCCGTTCAAATTTACAGCCGACTGATATGTTTACAAAGGCCTTGTCTTCCTCAGCTCTTTCCAAACTATTAGCCAAGTTAGATTTTATTGATGTCCACCTTCCAACTTTAAGGGGGTATTAGAAACCTTTGTAAATTAGGTAGCTTTTGGTTATTCATTGTTATTATTCTGTTTTGGTTAGTTATGTTGGCCTTGAAAGGATCGAATCCCAGTTCGGAAGCGATCTATCACTTTACCTCATTACATAACATAAACAAAAGAATTATGCTAAACATTAGTTCTACAAGATTAAAGAAAAGAGGAGTACCTTTGTAGAACCTTTTTTTTAATCTTATCCTAATCCACTATAATTGACAACACGATCGAAAAATGAGCAAGACTAGACCACCAGTCTTCTCTGCTATCCTCTTAGGAACAAGGAAGTGTGGGAGCTTTTGGTTCTTGGTGAAGAGGGAAGCAAAAATTACAGAGAACTCTTTTCTTTATTTTCTTTTTGTGTGAGGAAGAGAGATTTCTGTTTTGTCTGTTAGCGTTTTAGAATAATACGTGAGGGGAGTTAAATCCCCTTACCCCACTGACTACTCCTCTGCACCAACTATTTAATTTAACTTAAAATTACACCAAACATAATTTAATTTAAATAAATAAATTAATTAATCAAATTAACATTATTTATTTTTAAATTAAATATCAAATATTCAATTAATTTAATATTTGAATCATATTCAAATATACTTCTCTCTTTCATAACTTATAGTTTTAATATGAATCCCATTCACATTAAGTTTACTGTAAAAGTTTAATATCAACCAATGCATATTATTTAATATTTGAATCTCAAATATTATTCTCTCATATTATATAGTATTAAATTTCAATCTAAGTTAAATAAACTATATACTATAATGTATCTATATACATTATATTAAATTGTATCATATACAATAAATTCCCTTAAACAATATTTGAACACTTCAAATTTACAACACCTAAATCCCTGTTTAGGTACTTAATGGACTTATAGTTATAAGCTTAAATGATATGAGATTAATTAATTAAATTCTTTAATTTAAATTAATCAACATTCTTTAATTATGAGGTACTCCATTATAGACCCATAGTTTCACTCTTATGAACTATAGAATATCTACAATGTTCATTGATTTTTAATCATTTCATGTAAATCAATCCTTCACAGGTTGTTCGTCAAATTACCATTTTACCCTGTAGTTACTTCCTACTCCTTAAGTACCATTAATCCTCTAATGAACAATCAGTATATAGTCTAACCATAAACAAAATCCTTCTCGAGCCAGTAAGAAGGTGGGGCCTCATTGTTCTTGTCTTGGAGTCAACATTTAAGGGAACTGTTACGAAATCGACAATTAAATAACACAAAATTCATTTAAGATTTTTAAGCATTTCTTTTTTTTTCTCTCTCTCTCTCTCTTGAATTCATCTGAAAATAAATAAACTCATTTAGTGTAGTCATTCAAAGCAATTCATTTCAGTGAGTGCTTTGAACAAGATCAGATCGTCAACGTGTAGAGTTAAGATTTTCTTTCACGCGGATTGTTTTTTTAGCACGTGGTTTTCCTTCAGCTGGTTTTGCTCATAGACCAAGTGGTTTTCTTCTTTTACTTGGGCCTTAGTCTTATTTGTAAAGCCCAAAATTTTTCGTTTGTCTTCAGTTTACAAAGGCCCAACAAGTGGTATCAGAGCTTGCAAGAAAACTTCAAGATTAGTCAAGATCTAAAAGAAAGTAAATCTTGGAGCTTTCAAAATCAAAGAAGTAGAAAATGGCAGTAGCAAGATATGATATTGAAAAATTTGATGAAAAATGAGATTTTGGCTCGATTTTGGGGCAACAAAGGGCACACAAGGCCCTTAAAGACCCAACTAAACTACCTATCACAGTAACAGAAGAAGAAAGAGAGAATACGGAGCTAATTGCTCATGGTACTCTTGTTCTAAACCTGTCAAATAGTGTACTAAGACAGGTAATTAACCTAGAAACAGCCTTCAAGATGTGGACTAAATTGAATAAGGTGTATGAGACAAAGAACTTGCTGAACAAACTGTTCTTGAGGGAAATGTTTTTCACCTTCAAGATGAGCTCCTCAAAGTCATTAACTGAAAATCTAGACGACTTCAAGAGGATTAGAACTGAATATAAGACTCAAGGTGAAGAGATTTGGGTCGATAATGAAGTCTTTATGCTTCTTAACTCACTTCCAGATTCTTACAAAGATGTTAAGACAACTTTAAAGTATCGTAGAGACTTCTTATCAACTGATATAATAATTTCAGCCCTTAAAATCAGAGAAATGGAGCTTCTAACCAGCAAAGAAGAGAAACCTAGTGATGAGGGTTTATTTGTTAAGAGGAAGTCTAAACAAAGCAACAAAGAAAAAGGCAAGCATAATTCGACAGAAGAAGGTAAAGAAAAATCCAAGGTTAGATGAAAATATTGTAAGAAGTTGGGGCATCTAACCAAGGATTGTAGAACCTTGAAATGGAGAAATGAACAGAAGAATAAACAATCATAATCACAGCCTCAACAGAAAAGCCAGCCAAGTCAGTCAGGAGAAGCCTCAGTAGGTGAAGACTCTTTTTTCTATTTAGATGCCCTAGCTACATCAAATCAAAAGGTAGATGATGGATCAGATAAGAACCTATATTGGGTTCTAGACTCACGGTGTTCTTTTCATATGACACCTCATAAGGATTAGTTCAGCACATATAAAGAGGCCCAGTATACATGGGTAATAATAACTCATGTTCAGTGATTGGTATTAGTTTTGTTTCACTCAAGCTTGAAGATGGGTCAGTCAAATTACTTAAAAATGTTAGACATGTGCCTAAATTGAAGAGGAACTTGATTTCACTAGGCATGTTTGATTCAATTGACTATGAATACAGAGGAAAGGAAGACTACTGTGAAGTTTTCAATAATAGTAAGCCTATTTTCAGAGGGATTAAAATAAATGGGGTCTATGTTGTTTAAGGAGTTCAAAAAGTGCATTCAGCCTTAGTTGTGACTTCTAAAGAGCCTACTGAAGGAGATCTTTGGCACAAAAGACTTTCTCACATTAGTGCCAAAGGTCTATAAGCTATTGCCAATCAAGGAATTCTACCTAGAGGAATTCATCAAAGTCTATCCTTCTGTGAGCATTGTGTGATAGGCAAAGCTACAAGGCAGAGTTTTGTCAAGGCTCAGTATACAACCAAGGCTATCCTTGATTATGTGCATTAAGACCTATGGGGCCCCTCACCTTTCCAATCCTTGAGCGGAGCCAAGTATTTTTTAATCTTTGTTGATGATTACTCTAGAAAATGTTAGGTATTTTTCCTTAAAACTAAGGATTTAGTGTTTGATAAATTCAAAGAATGGAAGACTATGGTTGAAAAACAGACTAATAGCCAAATAAAGTGTCTTAGGACTGATAATGGGCTTGAGTTATGTATAGAAGAGTCTAATATTTTTTGTAGGCAGTAGAGGATTATTAGACACAAGACTGTCAGATACACACCCAGTAAAATGGGTGGCAGAGAGATTAAACAGAACAATCATGGAGAGAGTGAGGAGTCTCTTATCAGATGCCATTCTTCCTAAGAAGTTTTGGGCTGAGGCAGCATCTTATATAGTCTATACTCTTAATAGATGCCCTTGTGCCTCTCTAGATCTACTTACTCCAAAAGAAAGGTGGACCAAACACCCTTCTAATCTAAACAACCTAAGGGTGTTTGGTTGCACAGGTTTTGTACACCAGAAAAAGGGGAAGTTAGCTGCCCGAGTAGTGAAATGTATGTTTTTGGGTTTCACTGAAGGTGTGAAGGGATTTAGATTGTGGCATCCTACAGAAAAAAAAGGTGTATAACAAGCAGAGATGTCATTTTTAGGGAGATTGAAACATTTATGCAAAATCCTAGCTCAAATGTTACAACACTTCAAAGAATGTTTGATGCAATTGAGGTGGAGCAGGTCCTAAATCCTACTTCTGATCCCTCAAGCTCAGAATCACATATTGATCAGCTACCTCAATATGAAGAAGATGTAGAAAATGTTGTTTCTGATCCAGAGCAAGAGGAACCAAACTTAAGGGGTTATAGCCTAGCAAGAGATAGGCAAAGAAGAACTATAGTGTCCCCTTTAAGATATGATGACTATATCAATTTAGCTTTAAATGCTTCAGACTTGAACAATGAACTTGAACCCTCTACCTTTGAAGAAGCAGTAAGCTGTCCTAAATCTAAATTGTGGATAGAGAAAATGAATAAAAAGGTTGAATCACTTATAAAAAATGACACTTGGGAGTTGACTCTTTTACCTAAAGGGTGCAAACCAATTGCATCCAAATGGGTTTATAAGTACGAGGAAGGAGTCCTTAATGATCAAGGACCTAGATATAAAGCTAGGCTGGTTGCAAAGGTATTCACTCAAAGACAAGATGTTGACTACAATGAGATATTTTTCCCTATGGTCAAGCAAACATCTATTAGACTTCTATTGTTCGTTGTGGCTCAACAAGACCTAAAGCTGGAGCAACTTGATGTCAAAACAGCTTTCCTACATGGCTTCTTAGATGAAGTCATTTATATGAGCCAACCTAAAGGCTGTGAAATCAGAGGAAAAGAAGATCATTTCTGTCTACTTTAAAGGTCAATTTATGGCCTTAAATAGTCTCCTAGGTGTTGAATTAGAAGATTCAATGATTTTATACAGAAGAATGGGTTTACTAAGAGTTCACTAAGAGTTCTTATGATAGCTGTGTTTATATAAACACTAACACCTATGCACGTTCTATCTATCTACTTCTCTATGTAGATGATATGTTGCTATCAGGAACAACTATGAAAGACTTAAATCAAGTCAAAGACCTATTGAAATCAAAATTTGAAATGAAAGATATGGGTAATGCAAACAGAATTTTGGGCATTGACATAAGCAGAAATAGAAAATCATACAAACTCAACATTGATCAATCACAATATTGTCAAAAATTACTCAAGAAATATCACATGATAGAAGCTAAAGCAGTCAGTACTCTTATTGCACATCATTTCAAACTTTCAGTAGAAAATTCACCAAAAGAGTCAGACATTGAACATTTGAAGATAATGTAAACTATTCCCTATTCCCAAGTTGTGGGAAGTCTAATGTACCTAATGATTTCTACAATACCAGATATTGTTTATGCTACAAGTCTGGTAAGTAGGTACATGACTAATCCGGGTAAGAGGCATTGGAAGGCAACTTCAAGTGCCAAACTACTGTATCAGCAAGCATCAAACAAAGAACCAGAATTAATGGGGTATGTTGACTCTGTCTATGCTGGAGACTTAGATAAAAGGTGATCCCTATCAGGTTATATCTTCCTATATGGAATGTGTGTACTAAGTTGGAAGGCTACATTACAGTTAGTAGTAGCCCTTTCCACTAATTAAGCTAAATTTATAGCTCTTTTAGAGACAGTAAAGGAGGGGTTATGGCTAAAAGGAGTCCTTCGTGATTTTGGTATTAAGCAAGATACAGTAAAAATATTCTGTGACAATCAGAGTAATATACATCTATCTAAGCATCCACAATATCATAATCGAATGAAATACATTAATGTGAAATTTCATTTCATATGAGAACAAATTGAAAACAAACAGATAAAAGTACTTAAAGTTCATACCTCAGAGAATGCCTCCAACACGTTAACCAAGACTTTCATTCAGCTCAAACTTCAGAAGTGCCTCGATACTATAGAGTTTGAGCTGAGAGGCAAAGGTTGAAGAATAAGAGGTTTAGCAAAAGGGGAGCTGGAAGAAACTCTTTGAAGTTAATTTCAAGGTGGAGCTAGCCTTTTATGTACTGTACAAAATAAAAAATAAAAAATAAAAAAAATAAAACTAGCTAAGTACTCATCTATAGATCTTCAAAATTTTCTCCAAGACTAATATTAGCTCCTCTCCATAGATGTAGGCTATTTTGGGCCGAACCACATAAAATTCTTTGTGTCATTGTCTTTCTTTTCCTCTGCTCCATCTTCTTATTTATTTACCTCCAGATTCTTCATCTTCCTCAAGCAATTTTGACAGCATTTCTCTTTTTCCTCTCTCTCGAATTCATCTAAAAAGAAAGAAATTCATTTAGTGTAGTCATTCAAAGCGATTCATTTTAGTGAGTGCTTTGAACAAGATCATATCATTAACGTGTAGAGCTAATATTTTCTTTCACGCGGATTGTGCTTTTAGCACGTGGTTTTGCCTTCAGATGGTTTTCCTCATAGATCAAGTGGTTTTCTTCTTTTACTTAGGCCTTAGTTTTATTTGTAAAGCCTAAAAGTTTTCGTTTGTCTTCAACTTGCAAAGGCCCAACACATATAAACTGTCCATGTTTTTTTTTTTTAATACAATCATTAGATTGAGGAATTCGAATCTCTCACCTGTTAATCAAAATTGTATGTCTTAAATTAATTGAGTTATGATCATTTTTATATATCAAAATATTTTGGTATATAAGTTTTTGGTTGATATATTAATTGTACTTAGAGGACTCATCACTACGATAGCTTAGATTAAATTGGAAACTTTAAACAAAAAAAAGTTGAAATTTGTTTGTGTAGTTCTTAAATGTATAGGTAAACTTATATTTTACCCCTTGAATTATATAATCTTCTAGATTTTTATTTTTCTGCCAATTTGAGTACAATTCAATAGATTAAAACATTGTATTTGTTAGTGCGCAAATCTCGTCGTGGTGTTGGGCTCGTGGACTAAGTTCCTATTGGGCTTGCAAATGTGTCTTGGCCGACTTACAAGAGAACACACACAAGTGTGGTGCCGAGCAGAGCACACTCCGATGCATAAGTTAGCACATGAAGTGTTTAATTTAGCTAAGGACTCAGAATATTGCTTACCTTTTGAGGTAATTGTGGAGTACTATTTATAGAGTTCGTCATTTGACATTCGTTTGGACATATGCCATACCAGAGACATCAACATTAGTGTAGTCCTCAAGGTGCAAATTTTTAGTCACTGGGCTAGACTCAGACATTACCTTTTTGTGATAAGGACGAGCTCGACCTGACTGACCCAACATTCGAGGCTTTTAACTTTCAGATTCCTCTAGGGGTGCCTTTGTCTTGGGTCTTGCTTGGGGCAACCCTCAACAAATTAGAAGTTTGAAGTTTGAAATTCCTACCCTAAATGTTGTTAAAACTAAGAAAATCCATTAATTTTTTTTGTTCCTAAATTGAAAAAACACACACGTTTTAATTTTGACCTACATTATTCTTTTGTTTTTGTTTTTATTTTTTTTTTATGATGCAATTGTATTTGTTTAACTTTTTTAAGTGTTTAATTTTGAAAATTATCATTTTTGAAAAAAAGTTGGAGTATTTAGCAACCACTCAAAATAACTTTTGAAAAATATGAGTTTATGGAATAAGTTGGTTGAGGAATAACAATAACCCTTGAAATAAATGCTTAGAAAAACAATTGCTGAGTGTTTAATGATAAATCTCTCCATGATTTGTATAATTCTTAAAACTATCAAAATATCTTTAATAGTTAACTATTTCACTTCAACTATATTGTCATACTACCACTGCACTCCACCGACTACCTCCGACGACCACCTCGACAACCTACTCCGGTGAAACTTCCAGCAATCATCTCCAACAACCTCTGTCGACAACCAACGTTGACAATTCCACCGACGACCAAGTTTAACAACCACCTCCAATGACCATCATCGACTACCAACTCCAGTGACCAACTCTACCGACAACCACCGATGACCATTTTGTACAACCACCAAAGGACCCTAACTCCAACCTCCACTGTCATCGGCCAACTCTAGCCACCACTACTGGGGATTACCTAGGCCACCACCACCAACCTCGATGGTGACTACCTCAGACTACCAACTTCAACGACCATTATATTATTTTTAATTATTAGTTCGCAACATTTTATAGTCATCCTTTATAGTAATTTGACATTAATAGAAATGGTTTTAATGTATAAAAAATGAAACAAACAAACTTAAATATAGAAATACTTTTGAGAAAGTGTTACCAAACACATGAGTACATTTTTATTTTAAGTAGTTTTGATAAAGTGCTTAAATGAAAATGAAATTTTGGAAAACATTTTTTTCCAGGTCAAATCAGATAGGCCACAAGTAGAGATGTCCACGGGGCGGGGTGGGGCCAGGGATACCATTCCCCATCCCCGTGAAATTCTCCATGGGATTGGGTCGGGGATTCCCTACGGGGATCAGGTTCTTCATGGGGAGTTTTTTCCAGTTACTTTTTTTTTTTTTCTAAAAAATCAATTAATTTAAATCACTAATGTGAAAAAATTTTAATTAAATAATTAACTTTATCAGTAAATTGTTAATTTTATATGACAATTTGAATTTAAAGATAAATTACTCAAATTTTGGCCTAAAATGGCTAATTAATTTTTTTAGTAGAAATAAATAAATATAAATCAAATTATTCACATATGTAATCTAAATTTAAATATTCAATTTCAACATATTCATTATCTTTCCCAATAAATAATCAAATTTGAAATTTAAAAGTAATATTTATATAATAATAATAATAATAATATAACATTAGACAACTATACTAAATAAATATGTAGATGCTAATCGGGGCGGGGACGGGAAACGAGGTGAGGGCAGGGGCGGGAAATGCATTCCCCGTCCCCGTCCCCGTTTAGCTCATAGGGAATTTTCCCCCTTACTCCCTCCCCATTCTCCGCTTAATCGGGGAATCCCTGCCCCGTTTGGGGCCATGTCCCGCAGGGTCCCGTCTCTGTTGGAAAATTGGACATCTCTGATCCCAAGTCCGAATGTTTGAGTTTTTTTTTTTTTTTTTTTGAAGTTTTATTGTTTATGATTTTTTTCAACATTTTTAGTAAAAAAGTGATTTACCATCAATGCCATGTTGAATTTATTTTTCTTATATTTTTGGATTTAAAATGAAATTTGTCTGATATAATTTTTTTTAATAAGTTTTGGTTTTCTTAATCTTTTGTGAAATAAATAATTAAAATAAATATTATTTGTATTTTAATATAAAATCTTAAATAATTATCTTATAACAATATTTAATTTTTTTTTTCATTGAACAATATTTAAAGTTAAACGTCTGACATATTATTTCTAATTTATTCATTATATCTAATCACATCCATTTAGTATTAAAATTAGGGAATAACTTGATTCTAAAAAAAATTAAATAAAAAATATCCATTTATACTTCTAAACTTTGAGAGTTGTATCAATGAAAACTTGAACTACTATTTTAATCAAATTTAAATCCTAAGTTTTTGTAAGTGTATGAGTTAACACCTCCAAATTTCGTGTGAAAAAAAACATGGTGTGAAACTTAGAATCTGTGTTAATTAAACTCATAAATTACGTAACCAAATCAATTTAGACAATCCATTATCATTGTCTTTGAAAATTATTCATACATCAATTCTCATATGTGTGTAGACTACTTAAAATGATAGTTAAAAAAAAAAAAAAAAAAAAAAAAAAAAAAAAAAAGATGACTTGAATTGATGCATTGAGGATTCTCAAATAAAATTCTAATTAAGGATCTAAATTGATACACATATGAAAGTTTAAGAATTTAATTGATACAATTACAAGTCTTACTTTATAAATTGATACTTTTCTCTCAATATTAAGATTAAAATTTATCTAACACCCACCAATTTAGGATATATTTGGAATATATTTCAAGTATTTAATCTAAAAAATAAATCATTTAGAAAGAAAATGGAATATTTAGCAATCATTCAAAATAGTTTTTCAAATTTATTTTAATCAATTTAAAAAAAAAAAGTACTTTTTGTCAAGTAAATCTAAACAGACTCGTAATAGTTTATTGTCTAAAAAAACAAATTTACTAATTAAATTAGTAAATTTGTTTTTGTACTTGCAAGGATTTCAGGAAAATTAACAAAAAAAGAACCGTTTCTTCCCGCCAAAAATAATAAACTTGTAAGTCACGCGCGCTAAATAGCGAATCAGTGAAGCCTGTTGTGGAGAATATCATATAAATTCAAATAAAGAGATTTCTCTAAAAAAATAATGATAAAAAAGGAGATTCCGTAAATTATTACGGGAGCCGTTTTGTGTGATTATCACGCGCTTTGGAAAGCAAGTGAATCCATTTGAAGGTTGCGTGGGGCCAATGAAAACCACAGAGAGTGGGAATTTCTTTATTTTGATTTTGATTATGGAGACTGTGATTGAGTACTTTGTTTTCCATTTTTGTCCCCACCATGTAATTATTTAGTTTGATTATAATAATTACTTACAAGTTCCAAATACGACTCGTTGAAAAAGAATAATAATAAAAATAAATAAAAACCACACAAATTTATCTGTTAAACCCACGTAACAATAACCAAATTTAGAATTACGTTATTATATTTAGGTTATAATAGTTTATGTTCAACTGTAAATTATTTTAGTTTGAATTAAAATAATATCTATTTAAGATATAAATTATTTTAATTTAAAAATAATAATAAATACGATAGTAAATAATAAAAAAATGATAAATATAAAATAGTAAAAAAAGTAGAAAATAGTAGGTATCGTATCTAATGATGGTTTTGAAATAATGTTAACCATGGCTAATTGAGAATTATAAAATAGTATGTACTATAGCAAAGATTATTATTATAGTCTTAGCATAGTCCTTGTTTTAAAGGTCCAAGGTTTGTAACTATTGTACTCAAATTCTTTACATTATTATTGATATTTAAATCGAAATGACAACTCAACATTGATTTGAAAAAGAGAAAAAAAAAAGAAGCTGATAATAAAGTTTTCAAATGGTCACAAACCTATAACTCATTGCTTGATTTTGACAATTCTCACAATTCGGAACATTAAGCATTTTGTAGTATTTAAAAATTTATTTAAAAAATTTTGCCAGTTTAAGAAATATGATTGTTGAATTGAAAGTTTGAATGAAGAGAAAAATATATTAACACAAATGTAATGCATTCTTTAAAAATTATAACAACATTTCGATTTCGTTTTTTTTTTTTCAAATATATTTATTGTATTTTATATTATAGTTGAATTTCAAGTTTAAGTTATTGGGGTTGATATCCTAAATCTCGTAGGGTCTTATAATTTGTAATTGTATTATACAAACTTTTTATTTATTTAATAAAATATGAGATGTTTTATTTGACATTTAGTAGCATTAAACCCACAAATCAATAAACTAACATACAAGGTTTTCATGTTTAAATGATAATCTAAATGGTCTTATAATAGATGGATAAGGTTGGATACTTTATCCTAATGACACTATGAATATGGACCGTTTTGTAGATGTTACAATTTTTGTAAAGTGCTACAAATGATCTGATCCTGATCATTCATGTGAAGATATGTGATCGGAGTATTCTATACAAAAGAGTTTGTATAAGATCGGACCACAAAATGACTAGTCTCATTATATAACCCCATTAATAATAGAGACTTACATTTCACCAATATGACTATAGGTGACATGATTTGAATCTTGTGTGAGTTGTGAACTCCTGCCTATGAAGGCGGTCCTTTGATTTGTATGGGTGATAGTGGCCAGGTCGCCGTCTCAATAAGCCTACCATTTTGGGGATTCGTCTGATTGGGGAGCTGGGAACATAGCTACGGGATTCACATCTTTCCCAATGTCAGGGTAAGTAGATAACTTACTCCCTTAAGGGCTAATTCCAAGGTTTGAACAAAGTTGGCGTCACATCCTCTCCTGGCCTAACAGAGGTTTGATCATAATTGGACTATGACTTATTATTCATTAGAGGGATTAGTGGTACTTAAGGAGTTAGATGTAACTCCAGGGGTAAAACCTTAATGTTGGCCTAGCTGTACTTACAAGCAATTGTGAAGGGTCATCACGCTGTTGACTGGTTATATCCAATGGATGAAAAAATATATGTGTATTGTGAATAATGCAACTGTCGATCTTTAGTGAAATGTCTGACAGCTAATAGAGGTTGAATAATCTAATTAAAGGAGTTTAATTAATTATTTAAGTACCATTGGAGCTTTAATTTATAGGTCCATGAGGTCCTCTTTGTAGCTCAACATGGACTAAACGAGAAACAATTTTGGATTAATTTGAATTGTTCAAATTAATTGAGAAAATTAATTATATGTGATATAATTAATTTTTCATAATTATGTATGATATAATTACTATAATGTATATGATATATTATAATATAAAGTTTATTTGAGAAGAAATAAATATTTGAACATGATTCAAATATTAATTATGTGAATTTAATTCTTATAATTGAATTTAATATAGATAATATTTATATTTAATACTATTGATGAGAGAATTAAGATTATAGGTTATTGTATATGATACAATATTAAAACATAGGTTATATGTTATATATGATATAACATATATATATATATATATATTAAAATAAATTTATTAATTTTAATTTTGAATTTTATAGAGGGAAATAACTTCCTTCCCCTAATCTCTCTCAACTCACTGTGTGTGAGGGTGGTGAAAAAAAAAATCTTAGAGTGTGTGAGATAGACTTTTTTTTTTCATAACTCAATTTCTCCTCTCATTCTCTCCATCTCTTCCAATTTTCTCAAAAGTTCACAACTCCTTAGATTCTCATCTTAAAGAATACAGAGGTAATTTTCGTGGTGGTGGCCATTTGGAGATCAAATTGGATCATGATCAATTTGCAAGAAGAGGCATTCCACATGAAGAAGATTGTTCTTCAAAGGTAAGGGTTTCATGAAACCCTATTTTTTTTATAGCATGCTGTAAATTAACTTTTGTATGCATAATGTATTATGTAATTTGCATTCTATGAAATAATTGAAATTGAGACCGATCCATGTTTTCGCTCAGGGCCTTCACAGGTGTTAGGAATGGTGTCCTAAACTCCTTGTAGTCTCATAGTTTGTAAACTCTATAAACATATTGTTATTAATAAAATAAGTGTTATTTTATAAGCATTTACTCAATCCAATAAACTAAGATTCGAGGTTATTTTATGTAAATTAAACAAGTATATAGAGACATACTGGTGGATCTTGTTTAAATTAATAACTTAAATGGTCTGTAGTATATGGATAAAGGAGGGATACCTTATCCTGGTGACACTACGGATACAACTCGCTTTATAGATGTTACAAGTGTTGTAAAGTGCTACAAATAATCTGACCCTAATCATTCATGTGGAGACATACGAGCAGGATATCCTATACAAAGAGTTTGTATAAGACTAGACCACGAAATGATTAGTCTCTTTATATAACGTCGTTGATAATAAAGACTTACATTTCACTAGGATGACTCATAGGTGACATGACTTGAATCCTGAGTGAGTTGGGAACTCCTACCTATGAGGGCGGTCCCTTGATTTGTATGGATGAGAGTGGCCAGATTGTCAACTCAACAAGCCTACCATTTTGGGGATTCGTCTGATTGGGGAGTTGGGAACTTAGCTACACAAGACGAAATTCACTCCTTCTCCGATGCAGGGGTAAGTAGATAAATTGTTCCTTTAAGAGCTGATTCTGGGTCTTGAACATAGTGGTCATACACTCTCTTGGGAAGAAAGGACGCAGTCATAGTGAGACTATGACTTATTTTTCATTAGAGGAATTAGTGGTACTTAAGAAGTTAGATGTAACTATAGGGGCAAAACGGTAAATTGGTCCAGCTGTACTTACAAGCGATTTGTGAAAGGTCATCGCAATGTTGATTAGTTATATCCAATGGACATAAATATATCTGTAGCACGAAGAGTGCAACTGTCGATCTTTAGTGGAGTGTCTGACAGTTAACGGATGGTGGATATCGTGATTAAAGAGTTTAGTTAGTTATTCATGTATCGTTGGAGCTTTAAGCTACAAGTCTATAAGGTCCCCTTGGTAGCTCAATGGGTTCAAGTTGATAATCAGATTTTGGGTTAGTTTGAAGTGTTCAAATTAACAAGAGGGAATTTTATCATATATGATATAATTAAATTAATTCAATTATATATAATATAATTGATATAATGTGTTTGATACATTATTTGATTGAAGGAATTAATATAAGTATGATTCATATTAAATTCCATAAAAAAAGAAAAAGAACTATGGTTTATATGTTGCATATGATGCAATATTAAAACTATAGGTTATAAAAATAATATGATAAGTTAGTTATTGTATTTATTTATAATTTATTAATTATATGATAATTAATATTTCTTTTTCTCAATAACCGAATTGAGTGAGTGGTTATTCACGGTTTTATGGTAACTGTGAGATAAAAAGAAAAATTATTTTTCAAATCATTTAGTCGTATCATCTCACAAGAATTCACTATTGAGTAAAAAGGTTACACGAGACTAAACGATCAAGTGTCGAGTTACTATACGATAGTACTCGTTTCTACACGATCGAGTATCAAGTCTATAGATAGGCTTCTACACGGTCGTTTGACCGCATACTCGATCGTTTACCTCCTCCTTCCTTCTATCCAAAATCATATAGAGCCCACAACTCCTGGATTCTCACACCGAGAATACCAAGGTAACTTTATGGTGGTGTCAAGTTCTGTTCGAGGATCGAGGATCGAGTTTCACTTGTTGGTAATCGAGGATCTTCCAGTTGATCGTTGCGTTCGTGTTGTTTAGACGCGTTCGAGTTTGACCGAGGAAAATACGTTAAGAAAGAGTTCTTCAAAGGTATTATACTCGATCCCTTTGTATTTACTTAAGAAGCATGTTGTAATTTATTCTTTATGCATAACTATTTCTGTATGACTGTAAATGTATGTGTTCTTTCTCAATGGATTTTGGAATGATCCACTTCCACTCATTGGTTCTCTAGTTTTAGAGTTCCTTCAATAGGTTTGTTCAATTGGTATCAGAGCGTGGTTTTGATGCCTTTTTTTTTTTTTTTCAAGAATCTGAATTACATAATTGGTGGGTAGCATTCTGTATATGTTCATATGATGGATATTTTGTTGAATGTGGTTTATAATTATTGGATGTTTCAGGATTGACCATTTAGATTTATAGCTTAATTTTACAAAATTAGTTTGTAAGGGCCCGTGGTGTTTTGTGCATATAAATTGTGATCGAGTCTGTCTTTGTTTGTGTTGAGTCGCTTATGATTTTTCAGTGAAATTTTGGAGAAAACGAGGCTTAATTCAGAGGAAAATCGAAGGAGATTGCAGTTGTACAGTGTCGATTGTACAACAGTGTTGCAATGTTGTGTCCTATTGTTGCATTTTTTTATTAATTAAATTAATATAAATGTTATATTAATTTAATTAATTATTTATGTGTCCAATCTCGGTCCAATAATTTCTTTAAATTATGCATATGA
Source organism: Benincasa hispida (assembly GCF_027475165.1). NCBI lineage: Eukaryota > Viridiplantae > Streptophyta > Magnoliopsida > Cucurbitales > Cucurbitaceae > Benincasa > Benincasa hispida. The sequence continues at coordinate 52,928,592 of NC_143489.1, forward strand.
TGTATGATTTATTTTTATTATTATATGTTATAATGTATGTCATATAGTATAAATCCCACCATAGGTTATGTATATTTCATACATCATTTATATTATAAATGTTATAATATATAGTTGCATGATTTTATATTTATAGCATGCTCATGCATCATATAATATAATTGTTATAATATATGCATACATGCATTAATAATATATTCGTGCATCATTTATATTATAAGAGTTATAATATATAGTATGTATGTATGAATGGTTGTATGTTATTAATTATTTCATTGGTTTTATATAAGTTTAGTAATGAAATAAAATTGCATGAAGCATGACACCACTTTAGGTAATTTTATAAATGTTATATTGTAACTAAGTATGTCAATGAATACAACTGTAAGGTTTTAATTTATTTCATTTATTTTATAAAAGTTATAATTAAATGAAATTAGAAATTAAAATCAATAATTCAGAATTGTATGCAAACCTTAAGTTAAAATCATTTTTTAAAAATAGTTTAAAAGTATAATTCACATAGACTTAAGATCACATTTCTAATAAGATTGGAAATTAAGTTTAATCTTTTAATCAGTTTAATAGGATTAAATTGGTTCTAATTAAAAGATTAATTTTCTAGCAAATATATCTATAAGGGACTTTTTGTCTAAGGCTAGTTCTATCTATGCTGGGGTATTTAAGTTGGCAGAAACGTAACACCCCTACTTGAAAACTTATCTGGAAAGGTGAATTAGATAGATGTGCTACAAGCATGCAATTTTTTATTATTTTTTTAAGTGTTTAATGAACATTAATCAAATTGTTTAACCATCCAAAGTAAGTTTTACTTTTCAGCAAATTAAACAATCACTTAGTTAAAATCAGTAGCCAGATTTTCCAAAGTCAAAGAACCCTAGGTAAAATGCTTAGTGGGAAGAAAATGAGGTATATGATACTCCATTTTTCCTTTTCACATTTCTCTCTAAAAGTTCATACCGTGAGATCTATACTCGGCCTCAAGGCACCTTTGCTTGTGTCCCCCTACGGATGGTGTTTGTATAGGTCAATATCAAGGAGAGTGGAGAGTGTTTATAGTATGTGGGAGCATGACATGTGTCAACACATCCCATAATCTTTCTCATTAATTTGTAGTAAATTTTCATGCTCGGCCTCAAGGCAACTTTGCTTTGTTCCCCTATGGATGGCATTTGCATGACTGTTTAGACAAACTCCAGAAATGGATAATATTGTTTTAGTTTTTGCCCCAATTGATTTTTTCCTATGGTTGGCTCATTGGGGTGAAACTTTAGAATCTAAAATGAGGGGTTACACATACAAGAAAATGTTGACGAGTTTAACAATTTCTAGACCAAAAATTGGTGACTGATAGTTACAATAACAAGGGGTTATTCTGGATATTAGTTGAGAATGTCTCATTTCAGTGAAGGGGCACCTGATCACCCTACGGTGGCTTTTGTCCTGTCTCACTGAAACTTCATTGCAAAATAGATGTCACTTAGGATACATTAGATTATTTTTCTAAATTTGATTTTTTTTTCTAAATGGGTTAATGCATTATATGCTAATATAAATAAATTGTATGGTTTCAACATATTTATCATTATGATTTCTACGACTTTAAACTTGCTCGTGTCAACAAACTTACTGGCGAAAACTATACAACATGGAAAAACACAATCAACACAATACTTATAATCGACGACTTGAGATTTTTCCTAATGGAGGATTGTCCTCCTATTCCTGCTCGAAACGTTCAAGAGGCATATGAGTGATGGATATGGAAAAATGAAAAGACCCGAGCGTATATCTTGGCGAGCCTTCTAGAAGTCTTGACCAAAAAGCATGAACCCATGCTCACTGCCCGTGAAATCATGGAGTGTCTAAGGGGAATGTTCGGATAACCGTCTACACAACTCATGTATGATGCTCTTAAATTCATCTTCAATGTCCGTATGCAAGAAGGGGCATCTATTAGAGAACTGTAGGATCCAATTAAGGGTCCTTAAGCGGAAGCAGATCATCCCAATTTTCCCGAATTTCACAAAACATTAAATTTACAACAAACATAAAAAAAAAATGCATTTAACGAATTTATAGCATGCTTACACTAAAATACAGAAAAAGGAAGTTGGGTTTTGGAACACTTACCCTTGAAGAATTAAATCTTCACGTAATTCCCTTCCAAGAACGGTTATGAATAGAACGAGATCCACAAATTGACACCGCCACTTGGTTTCCTCAATATTCTTAAGATGAAAACCCAAGAGTTGTGGGCTTTGGCTATTTTGGCGAGGGAAGGGATTTTTTTAGAAATTTGAGAGAGCAAGGAGAGAGTAGAGAAAAACCAATCACAATTCACAAAACTCTTATGTGGTTTTTTTATGAAGGAAGAAGAAAACCTCTGAAAAACCAACTGCAGCCCCACTTACGTTATGGAGAGAAAGATGGGGGAGGGAGTTACAAGCAACTCTCTCCCAAAAAATTAATTTTTTTTTAAAAAAAATTAATTATTTATTTAATATATATTCATATGATAACTACCTTATCATATAATATATATTAAACTATATGTTATATTAAATATAACATATAGCCTATAAATTTAATAATGTATCATATACAATATAACTTATAGTTTCATTTCTCTCACCAATGAATTTTAATATAAATCACATTTATATTAAATTTAACTATATGAATCTCATTCATATAATTAATATTAGAATCATATTCAAATATTTATTTCCTCTCATAAATACTTAATATTATAATGTATCAAATATATTATAGTAATTATATCACATATAATTATATTAACTTAATTATATTACATATAATTAATTTTCTCAATTAATTTGAACAATTCAAATTAATTCAAAAACTGATTCTCAATAAATCTCATTCAGCTACCGAGGGGACCTCATGGACCTATAGCTTGAAGCTCCAATAGTACGTGAATAATTAATTAAACCTTTTAATTAAAATATTACTAACGGGCACTCCACTAAAGATCGTCAGCTGCACTCTTTGCACTACATATATATTTCTATGTCCATTGGATATAACCAATCAACAGTATGAGAACCATTCACAAATTGCTCGTAAGTACAGTTAGGCCAAAATTATTGTCGTTTTGCACCTGTTGTTACATTTAACTCTTTAAGTACCATTGATTCCTCTAATGAACAATAAATCATAATCTAACTATGATTAAACCCCTCTCGAGCCAGGAGAGGGTGTGACATCACATTGTTTAAGCCTCGGAATCAACCTTTAAGGGAGCAGTTTATCTACTTACCCTGACGTTGGGGAATGGGTGAATTCCTTCTTGTGTAGTTGTGTTCCCAGCTCCCCAATCAGACGAATCCCTAAAATGGTAAGCTTGTTGAATCGGCGATCTGGCCACTCTCATCCATACAAATCAAAGGATCACCTTCATAGGTAGGAGTTTACAACTCACTCAAGATTCAGGTCATGTTATCTATGGTCATCCTAGTGACATGCAAGTCTCTATTATGAATGGCGTTATACAATGAGAATAAACATTTTGTTGTCCGGTCTTATACAAACTCTCTTATATAGAATATTCATGCTCTCATGTCTCCACATGAATGATCCGAATCAGATCATTTGTAGCACTTGACAATAATTGTAACATCTATAAAGTAGATCATACTCGTAGTGTCACAGGATAAAGTATCCAGCCTTATCCATCTACCACAAATCATTTAGGTTATCACTTAAAACATGATCCACTCATATGTCACCACATACATGTTTAAGCTACAAGGTAACCTTGGATTTTAGTTTATTAGTTTGTGGTTAATGCAACTCAAAATAAAATAAAACAACATATATTTCATTAAATAAATAAGACGTTAGTACAATAAAATTACAAATTATAAGACCCTACGAGATTTAGGGCATCAATCCCAACAAAAATATATTCTTAACATAATGATCCACTTCAACATGATGGAGATGAGTGGGTCTATCATCGATGAGGCCAGTCAGGTTAGCTTCATCTTGGAAACTTTACTTGAAAGTTTCCTTCAGTTCCATAAGAATGCTATTATAAATAGGATTGACTATAACCTGACCACCTTGCTCAATAAGCTGCAGACTTTACAATCCTTAATGAAAAACAAGGAACAAAAGGGTGAGGCAAATGTTGCTTGATCCTCTAAGAAGCTCTAAAAAGGTTCAACCTCTGGAACTAAGTCTATGTCTTCTTTTTCCGGCACCAAAAAGTAGAAGAAGAAGAAATGTGGAAAAGGGAAAGCTAACCCACCAACTGCTGCCCAGAAGGGAAAGAAAGCCAAGGCTACAAAGAAAATTTGTTTCCATTGCAATCACGAAGGACATTGGAAGAGAAATTGTCCCAAATAGTTAGCAGAAATGAAGAAAACCAAGCAAGGTAAATATGATTTACTTGTATTGGAGACTTGTTTAGTGGAGAATGATGATTCAATCTGGATAATTAATTCAGGCACCACTAACTATGTTTATTCTTCATTTTAAGGAATTAGTCCGGGTGGCAAATGAAAGGTAGGGAGATGATGTAGGAACTGGGCACGTTGTCTCAATTATTGAAGTGGGAGGACTCTCGCTTGCTTTATAGAATAGATATATTTTATTAGAAAATGTATTTGTTGTTCCTGAATTAAAGAGGAACTTAATTTCTGTAAAGTGTTTAATTGAACAAAAATATTTTGTAATTTCCCTGTAAATAATGCGTTTATTTCCAATAATAGTATAAATCTTTGTTCTACTAAGCTAGAAAACAATTTATATGTGCTAAGTCTGTTAGCAACTACAACCCTCCTAAATACTGAACTGTTTAACCGCGATAACTCAGAATAATAGACTTAAAATTTCTCTTAAATAAAAATACCTGCATTTGACACCTAAGGTTAGGATACATCAATCTCAATAAGATTGAGAGATTGATTAAGAATGGACTTCTAAGCGAGTTAGAAGAAAATTCTTTACCTGTGTGTGAATCATGCCTTGAAGGCAAAATGACTAAAAGATATTTTACTAGAGTAGGTCATGGGGCCAAAGAACCTTTGGAACTTGTACATTCAGACCTTTGTGATCCGATGAATGTTAAGGCAAAAGGAGGATATTTCATCACTTTTACTGAAGATTATTCTAGATATGAGTATGTTTATTTAATGCAACAGAAGTCTGAAACTTTTGAAAAGTTCAAAGTGTTTAAGGCTGAAATTGAAAATTCATTAAATAAAACAATTAAGACATTTCAATCTGATCAAGGTGGAGAGTTTTTGGATCTTACATTCTAGAACTATTTGATAGAACATGGAATTATATCTCAACTCTTGGCACCTAGTACACCTCAACAAAATAGTATATCAGAAAGGAGAAATCGAACTCTGTTGGACATGGTTCGATATATGATGAGTTATGTTTCCTTACCTAACTCATTTTGGGATTATGAAGTACAGACTGCAACGTATATTTTGAACTGTGTTCTGCCCAAAAGTGTTACTAGAGTACCTTTAGAATTATGGAATTTTCGTAAAGGAAGTTTACGCCATTTTAGGATCTAGGTTTCTCAGCGCATATGCCTGAGGCAAATCCTAAGAAACTGAAACCTCGTTCAAAATTATACCTATTTGTAGGCTACCTTAAAAGAATGAGAGGTGGTTACTTCTACAATCCTAAAGAAAACAAGTGTTTGTGTCAACAAACACTACTTTTTTAGAAGATGACCACATAAGGGAATATAAGTCACGCAGTAAGATTATGTTGAATGAGCCTCAACATAGTAGGAGGGTTCCTAACCCCCTTGTTCGTTATATGGGTTTAACAGAAATCCTAGCTATGGTAGCAGACGAAGATGTTAAGGATTCATTGTCTTACAAGAAGACAATGAAGGATGTTGACAAAGATGAGGTGGATCAAAGCTATGGATCTCAAAATGAAGTCTATGTACTTCAATTCTGTTTGGGATCTTGTAGATCTACCTAATGGGGTAAAACCTATAGGTTGTAAATGGATCTACAATAGAAAACGAGGTATTGATGGGAAGGTGAAAACCTTCAAGGCTAGGCTTGTGCCAAAAGGTTATACCGAAGTTAAGGGAGTCGAGTATGAGGAGACTTTCTCACCTGTTGCAATGTTAAAGTCTATCTGAATCCTCCTATGCCCTCATATTATGACAATAAGATCTGACAAATGGACGTCAAGACTGTTTTTCTGATTGGCAATCTTGAGGAGACTATTTATATGGAGAAGTTTGAGGGATTCATTACCCAAGGTCAAGAGCAAAAGGTTTGCAAGCTTAATTGACCCATTTATAGGTTGAAGCAAGCTTCTCGATATTTGAATATAAGGTTTGATACTGCAATCAAATCTTATGGCTTTGATCAAAATGTTGACGAGCCTTGTGTTTACAAAAGAATCATCAACAATTCAGTAGCTTTTCTAATGTTTTATGTAGACGATATCCTACTCATTGGGAATGATGTACGTCTACTGATTGAAATTAAGAATTGGCTAGCAACCAAATTCCAAAAGAAAGATTTGGGGGAGGTGTAGTTTTTTCTGAGCATTCAGATCTTTAGAGATTGAAAGAACAAAATGCTAGTTCTGTCTCAGGTATCGTACATTGAGAAGATGCTTGTCAAATTTTCGATGCAGAATTCCAAAAGGGGTTTACTCCCTTTCAAACATGGAGTTATATTGTTTAAGGAACAGTGTCCTAAGACACCTCAAGAGATTGAGAAAATGAGACGGATACCCTATGCATCGGTTGTTGGTAGCCTTATGTATGCGATGTTATGTACTAGACCTGACATCTGCTATATAGTGGGGATAGTCAATACATATCAGTCTAATCCAAGATTTGATCATTGGACCGTCGTTAAGAACATTCTCAAGTATCTACGGAGAATGAGATTTGATCCTTACAAGATACACATACTCTGATTTTCAGACTTATAAAGATTCTAGAAAATCCACATCAGTATCATTGTTCATTCTTAACGGATGAGCAATAGTCTAGAGGAGCACCAAGCAGGGGTACATTGCTGACTCCACCATGGAGGCTGAGTACTTAGCGACTTGTGAAGTTGCTAAAGAAGCTGAGTGGCTCAAAAAATTTCTAACTGATCTGAAATTGGTTCCAGACATATCAAAGCCCATCACTCTTTATTGCGATAATAGTGGTGTTATGACTAATTCCCAAGAGCCTCAGAGTCACAAGCGCAAGAAGCACAAAGAGCGAACGTATCTTCTCATCCGAGAGATTGTGCATCGAGGGGATGTAATCGTCACACAGATAACTTTGAAACACAATGTTGTTAATCCTTTTACAAAGGTCCTCACAGCTAAGGTGTTTGAGGATCACCTATAGAGTATGGATCTACGAGACATACCACATTTCATCTAGAGCAAGTGGGAGATTTTGTACTAGGCACATTTTATGCCCTAGTTTATTGCTTTGTGTACTTGTATATTGCACACCCCACTAGATTTAGGATAAGTGGGAGATTATTGGAGTTAATGTCCTAAATCTCATAGAGTCCTTGTAATTGTATTGTACAAACTTTTTATTTATTTAATAAAATATTAGATGTTTTAGTTGACATTTAGTAGCATTAACCCACAAACCAATAAACTAACATCCAAGGTTATCATCTGTAACTTAAACATGTATGTAGAGACAAACAGGTGGACCATGTTTAAGTGATAACCTAAATGATCTGTAGTAGATAAATAAGGCTGAATACCTTATCCCGATGACACTACGAATATGACCCGCTTTGTCGACGTTACAATTGTTGTAAATTCTACAAATGATCTAATCCTAACCATTCATGTGAAAATATGTGAGTGAGGATATTCTATAAAAAATATTTTGTATAAGATCAGACCACGAAATTACTAGTCTCATTATCTAACGCTGTTCATGATAGAGACTTACATTTCACCAAGATGACCATAGGTGAGATGACTTGAATCTTGAGTGATTTGTGAACTCCTTCCTATAAAGGTGGTCCTTTGATTTGTATGGGTAGAGTGGTCAGATCGCCGACTCGATAAGTCTACCATTTGGGAATTCATCTGATTACGGAGTTAGGAACATAGTTACACAAGATAGAATTCACTCATTCCCCAATGTCAAGTTAAGTAGATAAATTGCTCCCTTATATATTGATTCCAGGGATTGAACAATGTGACTCCACACCCTCTCCTGGCCTGAGAGAGGTTTGGTCATAGTTGGACTATGACTTATTGTTCATTAGAGAGATCAGTGGTATTTAAGGAGTTAAATGTAACTACAGGGGAAAAACGATAATTTTGGCCTAGCTGTATTTACAAGAAATTTGTGAAGGGTCATTGCATTATTGACTGGTTATATCCATTGGACACAGAAATATATCTGTAGTGCAAATATTGGAGTTGTCGGTCTTTAGTGGAGTGCTCGACAGTTATTGGAGCTTGAATAATTAATTAAACTCCTTTAATTAGATTATTTAATTAATTATTCAAGTACTATTAGAGTTTCAATCTAGGTCCATGAGGTCCCCTCTGTAGCTCAATAAAGACTAAATGAGAATCAATTTTGGATTAATTTGAATTGTTCAAATTAATTGAGTGAATTAACTATATGTGAAATAATTATTTTTTCATAATTATATATGATATAATTACTATAATGTATATGATACATTATAATATAAAGTTTATTTGAGAGGAAATAAATATTTGAATATGATTCAAATATTAATTATGTGAATTAGATTCATATAATTGAATTTAATATAAATAGGATTTATATTAAATATCATTGATGAGAAAATTAAAACTATAGGTTATATTGTATATGATACAATATTAAACCATAAGTTATATGTTATATATGATATAACATATAATTATAACATATATATTAAATTAAAATTAATTTATTATTTTTAAATTTTAATTTTAGATAGAGAAATAACTTCCCTCCCCTAATCTCTCTCAACTGACTACTTGGAGGGTGGTTGGTTTTTTTCAATGGTGGGATGTGTCTCCTTCTACACAAAAAAAAAAAAAAAAAGAAAAAAAAAATCTTAGGGTGTGTGAGACATTTTTTTTTTTCAGAACTCAATCTCTCTCTCCTTCCAATTTTTATAAAAGCCCACAACTCCTTGGGTTCTCATCTCAGATAATACAGAGGTAATTTTCGTGGTTGTGGCCATTTGGAGATCAAATTGGATCGCGATCAATTTGCAAGAGGAGACATTCCACGTGTTGAAGATTGTTCTTCAAAGGTAAGGGTCTCATGAAACCCTATTTTTTTTATAGTATGCTGTAAATTAACTTTTGTATGCATAAGTATTCTGTAATTTGCGTTCTGTGAAATAATTGAAATTGAGACCAATCTACATTTCCACTAAGGACTTTCACAGGTTTCTTCATAAATTACGTTAGCTTTATATACCATATGTATTTTTATCCTATTTAAATGACAACACACTCAAGTTTGTTACTATTTTGAGGTTCATATTTTTATTTATTGCATGTTTGAAAATGATTCTAAAACTATTGAAATCACTTCTGTCATATTTAAAATCACTATAAAACATGTCTTTAATCGTTTAATATTTAAATTTACACTTTTAAATGTAATTTTCATATTAACAATATTGATTTTAAAGGATTAAAAATATATTTTAAAGTAATTTTGAAAATGTCAAAAGTGATTTTAACTATTTCGAAATCACTTCCAAACAAATATTTTACCCATTTCAAGCTTCATATTTCAAATAGGGTTTTTATCAATATTTTTCTTTACCTTTTTTTTTTTTTTTTTTGGTGAAATGTAATTTATCAAAGAATTTTAGATGGCAGCTAGCATAACAACGGACGAAATTTGGAATGATATTAAGCAAGAGTGATAGCCACTTGTTGGGTGCTTTTTAAACAATTTGTGGCAAGTGGAGGTTGTCATGGCAAAGTGACCATGTATTTTCTTTTTTCTCTTTTAATATATGGTTGGGTGTTTATAAATATTTTTTTAATGCTTACAATGACAAGAAAACCAGTCATGAATTTGATATTCCGATGTCCCCCGAGCCGAAGCCAACTAACTTATCATATTATTAACTTATTTGTTCCTCGAAATCAACATAAGTTAACAGTAATTGATTTATATTTTGTTCTTCTAAATGAAAAGTGAGATTCCACGTTGAAAAAATAACAAGACCTTACAATCTTTAAGAGATATATGAGTTAATAATTGATCTTGAGATGAAATCCCATATTAATCTAAAAGATATATCGGTTACTCTCTCATTGTGAGTTGTTTTTAAGATGGAACCAAATGTTCATCTAAGGACTGACATGAAAAATGGAAAAGTTTAAAGTTTCATTTGGAAATGACAAAAAGGTTTCAAAATGCTAAAAATAGCAAAAAAAACAATCTATAGAATGCCTATAGAATGCGATGAGTGAAGTTGTTGTTAGCAAGTATTATAAGGAATTACAACTTTAGGATGTGACTATTGAAAATATGATTACGTTTGACACCAAACCAGTTATAGGGAGTTTCATTATCTTCATTCCATGTGACCAGTTGCCTATAGGATCTTGTGTGCGAGTGACCAAGGTCGGCAACTTGGGAAGGGTGGTCGTCAAAAGCTAGATAATATGATGGAAATCAAGAAAAGATTGCTCAGTTTGCCTATAGGATCTTATGTGCGAGTGACCAAGGTCGGCAACCTGGCAAGGGTGGTCGTCAAAAGCTAGATAATATGATGGAAATCAAGAAAGGATTGTTGAGCTAACGATCGCAGACATGGGATTTAGAAGGAGAAAAATAGATTTTAGAGGGCAATTAAGTGAAGAAGATGAGATTTAGGGTCTCTTGTTATCTTATTTTATTCAGATTGTTGAACAATAATAACAATAACAATAACAACAACAACAACAACAATAATAATAATAATATACATGCACATGCACATGTTTTAAATATTTAAAGTTTAATTCCCATTTATATATCATTTTTGTTAAGTACAACAAGCTATTTTTATGTGTTTCTATGTGAAAAATTGAAAACATCGAAAATATGAAAAAAGAAATAAATTAATTTGATAACAATATGTATAAAATAATGAAAAATATTTAGATAGAATTGAATTTGTAACAAATATTTAAACAAATTAAAAGTTAGTTAGATAAAATCAAATTTGATGATAAAAGATAAATTTGAATGTAAATCAAACAGAAAAATCATGAAGTTTTTGTTTATTGTGATTAATTTGAAAACTAGTTAGATAAAATCGAATTTGATAATAAAATATAAATTCAAATATAATTCAGGTGAGAAAAATTAGAAAGAGAACTAGTCTATTTACAATTACACTATATTCATAGTTTTATTCTCATTTAAGTTTCAATAATTACATTGTATTTATAACTCAATCAACCACAAAACTTACGATCCCATAAAGGAAAAAACAGTAAGAAACCTAACTCGTTGTAGAGGCATAACAAAAACAATAAGATTGCAAATGTTAATATTTATTTGTTTATCAAAAAAATAAATTAATGGTATATAATATAATAAGATGATAATGAATAAAATGTGACTAAAAAAAATAAAAATGATAAAATTGGAAAGAAATATACAATTTGTTATATGATAACATGTATAAAGTTCGGAAACAAATATATTAATTTAAATATAAAATAATAAAAAAATAAGAAGATAATATAAAATCTAAAGTTCTATTATAAATTAAAATCAAAATGGTAAAATACAAATTAGAGATGGATTCAATCTGAATATTTTCGAAAAGTGGTTATATCAAATCAAATCTAATATCAAACAGCCAATTCAAAATTTAAATTGGACGAAAAATCCGCCCATTGATCTCTTGAATACTAAAAATGTAACTCTTCTCATTCATACTGTATTTGTGAAATAAAAATTACACTGTATTTGAATGTTGTTATTCGACCATATCAGGAGTTGATATGGAATTGTAAAAGTGTTCGTCATGTGAGTGGCATGCATTTTGCCAAAATTCTTATTATTTTCGATTTTTTTACAAAAATAAAAAAGACTCATGAATTTTGCCATTTCCTCATATTTCTCTTTATTTCATATGGTTTTAGAGCCCAAGATGACAAATGAGTATCCAATCCAAAAAAATTATAATCTAACTCAAGAATGGTAAATCCAAATAAATGTCATTTTGAAAGAGTATGTTGAGGTATCTCACATTTTTCAATGAGAGGCGCGTTATTTCCTCTCTTATATCTCCATGTATTCATTGTACTAAATATATATATTTTAAATGTCATTATAATTTCAAATTTCCACTACTCATTATCATTATTATTATTTTATACACAACATATGGAAGGTTAGTTCGAACCTATATGACTTCGAGGTATAATTACCTTAACCACTAAACTATATGTTCATGCATGCCCATTAAAGGTGAGACTCAATTTGGTTTTGATGGTTTTGGACCTACCAAGAATCAAATTGAACAAATTAATTTTACAAAGAAAATATCCAAAATAATGTCCAATAAAAAACAAAATCAATGGATTGATTTTTATTTGGTTTAGTTTATTATTTGTTTGGTATTGGTTTTTGACATTTTATTTTATTTCTCTTCCAATTTTATTTTATTTTCATTTTCACTGTTGTTTTGAATGGGTCATTTTTACTATTTTCTAATTAAAATTGGATCCATTTCTTTTCCTTTTTATATGCATTGAAGTTGGCCGGTTTTTATTATTTTTCTTGGTACTTTTCTAAATAACAACAAACCAACATGCTCAATAATAATTGGTGTTTTTCTAAAAACAAATATACATACACTATATAATTAAAATACTAAAAGATACTTAAGGTTAGAGTTTACTTTTAAGGGTATATACATATCCTCGGGAGAAATTTTCCATTGTCAAGAGAAATTATTGGTTCAAGTCGTTTTATGAATTATTGTTTCACCTTTTTATTTTATTTTGTAGAAAAATATAATATTAAATCCAATATAAGTGACCAAAGATTCTAATATAGACCATATGAAATTTCAACGACGTACCAAATTTTCAATACAAATATTTACGGAAATATATCATATGAGACCATACATTTTTTTTCCCAAAAATAGAGAAATCACATTCAAAGAATTATCGAAGTTTTAAAAGTTTTGTACCTTTCAATTTTCAATGTCATTTAAACAATTTTTTTCTCTTGTTTTTAATTAAAAGAAAAAGTGATTCGTGAGTTAAGTTTGCTTATCCTCTTCTTAAAATTCTTAAACTAGATATATATGGAAAAAAAAAATCAATTTATTAATCTTTAAGGGAGAAACTCAACCTTTACCCTCGAAGTAGTTGGCAAAAAAGAAAAAAAGGCATTTCCATTTCCTTGCAATAATTATTAAAAAAAAAAAAAAAAACCGTGTAGGGTATAAAGAATGACAAAATTTCAAAGAAAAGTCATTTTAATGCTAAATTTGTGTTGAAATTAGTGAGTTTTGATAAAATTATGCAATATAATTGTGTATTAATCAAACTTAAATTCATGTAAAATTGATATTATCAAGACTAATGAATTTACTAATACTTTTACAAATTTAGCAAATGATTAACGAAAATTTAAAGGAGGTAGAAATTTCAACATTTACATAAATACATAGTACAATTTGACAAAATTATAAGTTTAGGATAAAATATGATACATCGTAACAAATCAAAGTAAAAAAACGATATTTGCCTATTTTTAATTCAATAACATGCATGTAAGAAATTTATACTTTGAATTTTGGGAAAATAAATATGTCATATGTTAATTGGGTTAGAGAAAGTTATAATTTAATCTCTGTGATTTATAACTAATCCTATGCATGGATCATGTACGTGCTCGTCAATAGTCCATGGTTTTGTTAAAACCCTAAAAAATGGTCCCTATTATAGGGACTATTGTCGAGCATTTTATGAAAGTATAGGATTATTTATGAGATTTTATCAAACCATGATAATTGAGTTCTATCTTTTTCCAAATTATAAGACTCAACTTTGCAATTTAATCTTTTAATCTTGTCTTATATTTTATATTTAATTCTGAAAAAAATATCTTTTTGGTCCTTAGATTTTGGTCTAATTTTTATTTAGTCTCGAGGATTCAAAATGTGAAACATTTAGTTATTAAGTTTTGAGTTTGGTTTCAATTTAGTCCATAAATTTCAAAATGTTATAATTTTATTATTGACAAATTGAATTTTGTTTCAATCTGATCCATAGATTTCAATATTTACACTTTTAACCTTGATTTTTCACTAAATATCCATTTCCATCTTTAGTGTTAATGTATGTTCATAAATTTAAGATAATTATTATAATTAATTGAGTTATTATTTTTCATCACGTTTAAAATTTTACTTAATAATTATTTTAATTAATTAGGAGACATTGACGTCAATGATTGAAAGTGATTATTTAATAAAAAATTAAAATTAAAAATGTAAATTCTTGAAATTTAGGGACGAAATTAAAATAAAACTTAAATCTCAAGAGTAAATTATAATATTTTGAAACTTTAAAAATAAATTAAAACCAACCTTTGAATTAAATAGGTAACATTTGAAACCTAAAAATAAAATAGAAACTAAATTCAAAACTTAACGTAAAGTTTTTTTTTTTCCTTTAATTTTTTAGTATATTAGTTTTAAAAGAAAAGAAAGGGAGGGTAATTATGGGAATTAGAAATTTATAGGCGTTATTGATTAGAAAATTTTAAAATGCCTCGACAATCACGCCTAAAATATATTAATTTTTGAGTGCGTAGAAAAGAAAACAGAAATGGAGGCGTGGACCAATGAGAATAGTTCTCGCTCTTCAGAATTATTCACGCGCTTTCCTGCCACCGGCAGGCAGATTCTTGGAATATCGCAAAGGAACTGCCTACTCAAATTCCACGCGCTCTCAAATTATTATGTGCGTGAAGCTCACGCAAACTCCATTACACGACGAGCCGCAAACTTTGACTTCTGACCTAAATTTGTGACCGTTGCGCTGCCCTTAGATTCAACAACTTTATTAGAACCGCCAAAAGGCTATGAGGTTGCAAGAAACATTTTTACCCCTAATCTTTTTGTGAAATAACAATTTAGCCCTAATTTCTTTTTATTTTTTATTTTTGAATGTAAACATATTTCTTTTTCATTTCTTACCGTAATTTGCATCTTTCTTTAGTACAATAGTTAAATTCTTAATCAAATTCTAAAAATAAAAATAATTTTTAAAAGCTATTTTTTTATTTAATTTTCAAATATTGGCTTGATTTTTATATTATTGGTAAAAAGTAGATAACAAAGAAAAAATTTAAAAGTAAAAGTAGTGTATATAGATTTAATTTTAAAAAAATAAAAAACAAAAATGAAATGATTACCAACAGGAACTTAATTTTTAAAAACTAGTTTTTTTTCTTAATAGAATTTGGCTAATTCAACTCGTTTACTTAAGAAAAACACTAACAATCATAAGAAATTGAGACAAAATATGCTTAATTTTCAAAATACAAAACAAAAAACTAAATGGTTACCAAGTTAGTTATTCAACTTTAGTTGGTATCCATTTAGTTATCATACTTTCAAATTATGACACTTTGAGAAAAATAAAAAATTTGTGTTTGTTCTTTACGATTTGTAACGATTTACTATTTATTATGAAAACATTATTAAGATTAAAGGAAATTTCATTCACATGTGAATCAATAAACCTATTGAAAATCAAATTTATCTATAAATTATAAAGCCTCACATAATAAAAGTTTGATACTTAATTTTGATGTAGGGATTAAATTGTTAAGAAATTCAAAGTATAGAAACTAAATTATTACTTATAAAATTTAAAGACTTATTTGTTCCAAAGTTGAAAGTACATAGGTTAAATTGTGACCAACTAATATTTAGAGATTAAATTGTTACTTATATTAAAGTTTAGACACCAAAATTATTTTTAACATTTTATTTATTTATTTTGTATTATTGTTATGTTAAAAGATACTTTTAACCATGAACTTAATAATATAGTTGTAATGATTAAGTTTTCAATTTTTTCAACCATTTAATTATTTGTACTCTAATATTTAACAATTCAATATTTGTATTTTTTTCAAATATGTAACCAATTAATTTCTATTGTAATTTTCTTAATCAAAATTAAATATTGATTTTTATTATATAATGATTTAGACCTTTGAGCTTATAAACCTGTTGTAGCTTTAAATTCTCATTCCTCGTTATTGTTGATTAAAAAAACATTTTGCTGTAAAGGTCAAACTTTTTTCATTTAGTTTGATTTTAAGGCTATGTTGAGTTTTTTCTAGTTTGGTTTAGGCATTTGTTTGACTTTAATTCTGATTATTTAATTGATTCTTATTTATTAGTTAAGTTATGAACAATTTTCAAGTTAGTTAAATATATATTAATTTCATGAATTAGCTTAAATTTGAAATTTAAAAGATTTAAATTGATTGATTAAATAACTTGTCCGTCATTAAGTTTTAGATCTAGTTTCTATTTGGTTCTTAAGTTTTAAAATATTACATATATTAATCTTAGGTGCTAATAGATCGTAATCCGTATTTGCTACTTTCCTAAAGATGTGAGTATATAGAGGATTGTCGCTTTTCATAAAAATATCGAATTCATTGTTTTGGAGCATGCTTTGTGTAAGCAAGATGTCATTCGGTATGAGTGCTCTTTTTGAAAAGCTTGTGTTTTAGTTAGTCAATAGTTATTCCCTAGCCTATCTTGTAGTGAAGCAATCATCTGTGAGAGAGATTCTTATACTTAGGGAAACCCGAGTTTCTCAAATGAAGAATACTTTATGAGATAAGGAAATATCAAGATTACAGTTGAGAGGAAATCTCATACGTAATGGGGAGCTTAAGTAATTCATTAAAGTTAGCTATTTGTATGTCGTTGCAGATGTCTTTTTTTAATAGATAAGTAAAATGCTATAATCACTTAGTTTTATATTAGTGAAGTTAAATATTTTCTGAAGTACACTACCCAAGCGTAGGAGATATTGTACTGGGTTACCAAACCTTGTATCTCTTTCTACTCACTTTACTGTATGTTTCATCTCATGCTAAGTTTTATTGTAATAATGTGTGTGACTTGTGATAATTTGTATTAGATAATATTTCTTTCAATACATGTACAAAAATTAGATATATAAAATAGAACAAAACTCAAAATACAAACATCGAAATAATATTTTAACCTAAAAATTAAGTGGGGAGAAATTTGAAACTACTTAACCTAATTCATTATTCATTGACATTTATGGATTAGATCACTATAAATTCAAACTGGATAAGGACCAAAAGTTTATAAATTAAAAATTTCATTCAATTTGAAGTAATTATGATTATTAATGCATTGACGTTGGAAAAGGAATCAAATAAGTGGAAAGTGAGACTCACGCGCAAGAAAAGCGAGTGAAGAGTGGGAATAAAAGAGGAGAAAAAGGCGGGAATCCGAGGCGCCCGCGTCGGTAAAAAAAAAAAGTGGCGTCAAATCGGCGCCACCCGCACGTGAGTAATCACGTGCATTTCTTAAATCTTTCGCCAATCCCAATTATTTACAAAAAAAAAAAAAAAAAAAAAAAAATCCCTCTCTCAATCGTCATCATCAATTATTCCCTCCTTTTGATCTCTCATTTTTCAAACCTAACAAAGAAACTGAAAGACAGAAAAAAGGGGTTAAATTGCAAATGGAGCATAGTTTAGGGAAATTATTATAAATAATACAAAATATTTTTGGATTTATAAAAAGAATAGAATCGTTTTCATATGAAATATAAAGTTTAGAATATTATAAAACAGTCATCATTATGACTAAATTAACATTTTATATTAACATTATATGAAGTTGTTTTTACCTTATTCACCAATGGTAATTTTTACACGACCATATATATTCATATGCTTTGCAAACGAAGTTTCTCACACAATCCCTCGTATTATAAAGTCAATTTTCTTACAAATCAATTGTAATTTTGACATGAGGAGGTTTCATTCGTGTTTCCAATCGAAAGTTATAGGAATTCAGATTAGGATTCATGTAACATTCATTGAAAAGACGAATAATAATTGACATCTCGACGATAATTTATATACACACAAAAAAATATATTTTTTGTACTATTTTCAGCCATTAGCCCATAGCTTAGTACTAATTGCGTATATTTCTTTATCTGAAGACAAATGTTTAAATTGAAGGTTATGTCTATTTGATCTTAAACTTTAAAAAATGTTTAATAAATTTGTCTTTGACCAATTCAATTCTTTTAAAATTCTACTAAAATTATTTTTCAAATGGCAGGACTGACAGAAAAAATATAAAACAAAACGAAAAATAGTAGTTAAAATTTGAATCATAGATCTCATATAATTGCGTATTCTAAAGAATAGGAAAGCTAAAATCAACACCACAGTGACCTTATTTCAACTAGCATAAAATGGGATAAGGGTCGAGAGATCTATAATTCAAATCCCCTTCATATTACTTGAAAAAATAAAATAAAATCAACGGTAATTTTTCTTTAAAGAAAACCTAATTTAAAATAAGAGGCCTGAGACTGGGCCACGAACTGGGCCGATTTGGGCCTAATCTGTTGCATGTTTATCAACTGAAGGGGTTCCTGCATGGCATAACTAGTCTGTTATTTATCATAAATAAATATGGACATTAATTTAATTACATTATTAATTAAAAAAATGTAGTAAGTCAATAAAATAGTTGCCCAAAAATAATGCACACTTCGAATATTTTATAATCTTCTTACTTAATACAAACGATATGTGTCATTATTGTATGTTTGTGTGGGTATGAAATGTTATTTTATAATATTTTTTTTAAAATAATAGTTTTATAACTATTTAAAAATGTTATTTTATAGTTTTTCTTGAATTAAAAATATAAAAATAATATATTCTTTCTCAGTTAAACAACACATAGTAAAGATAAAATACCACATTTAAAATGATAATTAGTATTTTATACATTGAATTAGATTCAAATTGGCATACAAAATAATATATATTAGAGGAAAATACATTTTTGGTCCCTAGGTCAGGGGTCTAATTTCTATTTAATTCTTAGGTTTCAAAATGTTACAAATTTAGTCCTGAAGTTATGAGTTTAGTTTCAATTTAGACCCAAGGTTTCAAGATGTTACAATTATACCCTTAACATTTGGGTTTTGGTTGAATTTGGTCCCTAAATTTCAAGATTTCTAACCTCAAATTTTCACTAAATATTTATTTTTCGTTTTTAGTATTAATGTATGTTAATAATTTAAAATAATTAAAATAATTAAATTAATTAAGTTTCATTATTTTTCATCACTTTTAAAATTAAATTTAAAATTTTATTTCATAATTATTTTAAATTAATTAATAGAAGTTGTTGGAACAAACTCAGAAACCAAGAGGTACCTAAAGAAAAAGAAAACTTACCACTCATTGGTGAAAGAGGAGAAAAGACAATTGAAGGCCCCGGGGCTGGAATGTGGTAAGGTATTGACATCAATGTTTGAAAGTGGGTATTTATGAAAAATCGATGTTAAAAATGTAAAATCTTAAAATCTAAGGACCAAATTCAAGTAAAATTCAAATGTCAAGGGTAAAATTGCAACGTTTTGAAGTCTAGGGACTAAATTGAAACCAAATTCAAAATTTAAAAACTAAATGTGCAATATTCTGAAACTTAAGGACCAAATAGAAATTAGACCTCAAACTTAGAGACCAAAAATGTAGTTTTTCCTATATATTATTATTCATTGTATTATAAATGGGTCATTTTAAATATAAAAAATATTTAAAAATATTTACACTTTATAGCAAAAACTTCCAAAAATGCTTGTACTTTTGAAATTAGGAGATTTTTGCTATAAAGTAATTGGAATTTTTGTTATAAAGTATAAATATTTTTTAGATTTTTCTATTTATAAGAATTTCTCTATTATGAAGACAACAAAATATATATATATTTTAGAATAGAAGATATTATTATACAATAACAACGGGATCCCATAGCCTGGGATTAAAGCATCAAAACAATAAAGCACAAGTAAAGACAAAACTAGACCGAAATGAAGGCAACAATATCATTCACAATAATTGTCGAATTTATTAACTTTATTACTTATAATATAAAATAATATACTTATTACTTTCCATAAAATTTTTCTTATAATATTGAAAATACAAACTACTAAAAAAATCCATAATAAATGAGCTCATAAACTCTCTCAATGTTGATGGGCTAACATTTCAAATTTATTAATCTTTTATTTTTTTATCCATGGTTCATTTCAAATTTCCTTAAAAATCTCAACCAGAGTTGAAGATCTTTATATATCTTATTTATTTATTTCAAAACTAAAACTATTGCCGCTCCCCTCATAAATATATAGGTTATAAGTTGAATTCTCCCAATCTTTCTAAATCTCTCTCAACTCCTAGCTTCAAAGTTTCAGGGTTCTTTTTTTCATTCAAATTCTTTTATTTTTTTTTTAAAAAAAACATTTGTTCATATTATTGATTGTTCAATACCTTTATTCTTTATTTTTTTTCGTTTACAAAATGGTGGAAACTTTTGCTAGATCACATAACCAACTTAACTATCAAATCATTGTCACAAACACGATGAGAAAGTCAAATTGAAAGTGTTAAAGCAATAAGATTTCAAGCGCCTCAAATAAGGGACACTTTATTATTAGGAGAAACTAGTGAAATTCCTAAAGTGAAAAGTGAAGCTAATTGAAGTTAATTATTACTTTGAAAATTTTGAATTGTTATTAAACATGATTATATGGTATGATATCTTATTTACTGTAAATTCTATGAGTAAAGTCTTACAACATACAGATTTGCATATTGATATTGCTTTAGATCACTTGAAAGGTCTAGTTTCATTTTTAGAAAAATATAGGGAAAATGAATTCACAAATGTTATGATTTCAGCTAAAGAAATTGTAAATGATATAGAAATATAACCAATATTTCGTGAAAAATGAATGATTCAAAGAAAAAATAATTTGATGAGAATGTTGACATTGAAGAACAAGATCACCTGAAGATTCTTTTAGAATTGATTCACTACAAGAAAAATGGGAACTCCCGACGTTGTTTTAATGCGTCGGAAGTTAGGTCGTCGAGAGAGACCGTCTCTCCTGACGAAGTAAAGGACCATCGGGAGTTTCCCGGGAACTCCCGGAACTCCCGACACCAGGTGTTAACCGACGGGAGTTCCCTGGGAACTCCCGACGGATCTCCTGACGCCCGTCGGGCGGTGTCGGGAGAGGGGTCTAGTTTAAACCAGACCCCTTCTTCTTCCCCACTACCCTAAAATTTTTTCTCTCTCCCTCTCAAAAAACCCTAACCTCACTCCTCTGCTGCCCTCCTTTACACCCGCCACCCCATTTTCCTTCTTCCCTTCACGCTTCCGCCATTTCCTCCCTGTCGCCACCCCTCTTCACGCTTGCACCACCGCCTGCCCTTCCCCCTTCGCGGCGGCGGTCCCTTCATTGCTTGAAAATTTGTTGTTTATTTTCAAGCTTTCATCAAGGTTCGTGCACATCCATTTCATTTATTTTCTCTTATTTTGTATCTTAATTTAAGCCATTGTTTTTAATTTTTAGCATGTTGGTAATATTGGTAATGTTTAATTTTTAGCATGTTACTAATGTTGGTAATTAATGTTGCTAATGTTTAATTTCTAGCATGTTGGTAATCTAATGTGAATTATAAATTATGGATTGTGGATGTTATTGTGGATTGAGTTTTTTTTCCTTTTAATTCTTAAGGTTATGGATTACTTAATTTACTATAATATATGTTACAATTTCTGCAATTTGGTGGATTATTGTGAATTGATGGATTATCACTCCCCCAAAATTATGGTTTAAACCAGACCCCTTCTTCTTTCCCACTTTTTTAAAATATTGTACTTAACGCATTTAATATTTTAAAAAAGTTTAAAGAATCTACTAGACATAAAACTAAATTTTGTGTCTAATAGAAAATTGAACTTTAAATTTTGTGTCCAATAGGCTTGTAAATTTTAGAAGATGTTAAATGGATGAAAGACCTATATTAGAGCACATGTATGTTGAATAGATGAAAGACTTGGTTCATAACATACGAACAACTCGGACAAAGATATTTAGGATTACTAGAAACTTTATAGTCACATCTATAAGAGCACATGTATAACTTCATTTGATTAGCTGAAGATTCAATATTAGGCAAAAGCAAGATAGAGCCAGACAGTGAAACTTTAGGCTTCAAAAGGGTATCTTTGCTCTGATTTGGTTGTAAATATGTGTCATTTAAAGCTTCAATACTTTCATACAAATTAGATAAGCATCCCACCATGCCTTGATTTTTCAAAAGCCTAATCACAGTCCATGAATCTCGTTCTCTCCCTGAATCTCGCTCTCTGCCTGAATCTCGCTCTCTTCATGAATCTCGCTTTCTCCATGAATCTCGCTCTCTCCCTGCCGCTCGCTCTCTCCTATACTATTCTTTAAAGTTTAGACATCTGTAAGAGCAGTCTTGAATTGCAAAGATGCCCTCAGCAGCTTCACACCCTGATTGACATCCAAAGTAATGACTTTCTCCACCAAAGCACCAACTTTTTTTATACTAAACTTGTTCAGGAGAGTAATACTAGAAATGGTGGACATTGGTTTCAAAGTCAAATCATCCATCACCATGTAAGTAACCACATCCTTCATAAACCCTCCTCCCACATTTCTTTTTGTTTGTGTAGTTACACTATTAGATAAATTTACAAATTCACAGACTTGGTTTATAACATACGAACAACTCGGACAAAGATATTTAGGATTACTAGAAACTTTATAGTCACATCTATAAGAGCACATGTATAAATTCATTTGATCAGCTGAAGATTCAATATTAGGAAAAAGCAAGGTAAAGCTAGACAGTGAAACTTTAGGCTTCAAAAGGGTGTCTTTGCTCTGATTTGGTTGTAAATATGTGTCATTTAAAGCTTCAACACTCTCATACAAATTAGATAAGTATCCAACCATGCCTTGATTTTTCAAAAGCCTAATCACAGTCCATGAATCTCGTTCTCTCCTTGAATCTCACTCTCTCCCTGAATCTCACTCTCTCTCTGAATCTCACTCTCTCCATAAATCTCGCTCTTTCCCTGAATCTCGCTCTCTCTCTGCCTCTCACTCTCTCTTATACTATTCTTTAAAGTTTAGACATCTGTAAGAACGGTCTTGGATTGCAAAGATGCCCTCAGCAGCTTCACACCCTGATTGACATCTAAAGTAATGACTTTCTCCACCAAAGCACCAACTTTTTTTATACTAAACTTGTTCAGGAGAGTAATACTAGAAATGGTGGACATTGGTTTCACAGTCAAATCATCCATTACCATGTAAGTAACCACATCCTTCATAATCCCTCCTCCCACATTTCTTTTTGCTTGTGTAGTTGCACTATTAGATAGATTTATAAATTCACAGACTTGGTTTATAACATATGAACAACTCGGACAAAGATATTTAGGATTACTAGAAACTTTATAGTCACATCTATAAGAGCACATGTATAAATTCATTTGATCAGCTGAAGATTCAATATTAGGAAAAAGCAAGGTAAAGCTAGACAGTGAAACTTTAGGCTTCAAAAGGGTGTCTTTGCTCTGATTTGGTTGTAAATATGTGTCATTTAAAGCTTCAACACTCTCATACAAATTAGATAAGCATCCCACCATGCCTTGATTTTTCAAAAGCCTAATCACAGTCCATGAATCTCGTTCTCTCCTTGAATCTCGCTTTCTCCCTGAATCTCACTCTCTCCATAACTCTCGCTCTTTCCCTGAATCTCGCTCTCTCCCTGCCTCTCGCTCTCTCTTATATTATTCTTTAAAGTTTAGACATCTGTAAGAACAACCTTGGATTGCAAAGATGCCCTCAGCAGCTTCACACCCTGATTGACATCCAAAGTAATGACTTTCTCCACCAAAGCACCAACTTTTTTTATACTAAACTTGTTCATGAGAGTAATACTAGAAATGGTGGACATTGGTTTCACAGTCAAATCATCCATCACCATGTAAGTAACCACATCCTTCATAAACCCTCCTCCCACATTTCTTTTTGCTTGTGTAGTTGCACTATTAGATAGATTTACAAATTCACAGACTTGGTTTATAACATACGAACAACTCGGACAAAGATATTTAGGATTACTAGAAACTTTATAGTCACATCTATAAGAGCACATGTATAAATTCATTTGATCAGCTGAAGATTCAATATTAGGAAAAAGCAAGGTAAAGCTAGACAGTGAAACTTTAGGCTTCAAAAGGGTGTCTTTGCTCTGATTTGGTTGTAAATATGTGTCATTTAAAGCTTCAACACTCTCATACAAATTAGATAAGCATCCAACCATGCCTTGATTTTTCAAAAGCCTAATCACAGTCCATGAATCTCGTTCTCTCCTTGAATCTCACTCTCTCCCTGAATCTCACACTCTCTCTGAATCTCAGTCTCTCCATAAATCTCGCTCTTTCCCTGCCTCTCGCTCTCTCTTATACTATTCTTTAAAGTTTAGACATCTGTAAGAACGATCTTGGATTGCAAAGATGCCCTCAGCAGCTTCACACCCTGATTGACATCTAAAGTAATAACTTTCTCCACCAAAGCACCAACTTTTTTTATACTAAACTTGTTCAGGAGAGTAATACTAGAAATGGTGGACATTGGTTTCACAGTCAAATCATCCATCACCATGTAAGTAACCACATCCTTCATAAACCCTCCTCCCACATTTCTTTTTACTTGTGTAGTTGCACTATTAGATAGATTTACAAATTCACAGACTTGGTTTATAACATACGAACAACTCGAACAAAGATATTTAGGATTACTATAAACCTTATATTCACATCTATAAGAGCACATGTATAAATTCATTTGATCAGCTGAAGATTCAATATTAGAAAAAAGCAAGGTAAAGCTAGACAGTGAAACTTTAGGCTTCAAAAGGGTGTCTTTGCTCTGATTTGGTTGTAAATATGTGTTATTTAAAGCTTTACACTCTCATACAAATTAGATAAGCATCCACATGCCTTGATTTTTCAAAGCCTAATCACAGTCCATGAATCTCGTACTCTCCATGAATTTATCTCTCTATCCCTGATCTCATCTCTCTTGAATCTCACTCCTCTCCATTACTTCTCGCTCTTTCCCTGATCTCGCTCTCTCCTATGCCTTCTCGCTCTCTCTTATACTATTCTTTAAAGTTTAGAATCGTAAGAAAACACCTTGGATTGCAAAGATGCCTCTAGCGCTTCACACCTGATTGACATCCAAAGTAATGACTTTCTCCACCAAAGCACCAACTTTTTTTATACTAAACTTGTTCAGGAGAGTAATACTAGAAATGGTGGACATTGGTTTCACAGTCAAATCATCCATCACCATGTAAGTAACCACATCCTTCATAAACCCTCCTCCCACATTTCTTTTTGCTTGTGTAGTTGCACTATTAGATAGATTTACAAATTCATAGACTTGGTTTATAACATACGAACAACTCGGACAAAGATATTTAGGATTACTAGAAACTTTATAGTCACATCTATAAGAGCACATGTATAAATTCATTTGATCAGCTGAGGATTCAATATTAGGAAAAAGCAAGGTAAAGCTAGACAGTGAAACTTTAGGCTTCAAAAGGGTGTCTTTGCTCTGATTTGGTTGTAAATATGTGTTATTTAAAGCTTTACACTCTCATACAAATTAGATAAGCATCCCACTATGCCTTGATTTTTCAAAAGCCTAATCACAGTCCATGAATCTCGTTCTCTCCCTGAATCTCGCTCTCCATGAATCTCGCTGTCTCCATGAATCTTGCTCTCTCCCTGTCTCTCGCTCTCTCCATGCCCCTCGCTCTCACTTGTTTTAATTGTTTTTTTCTTGTTTTAAATTTTTCTTGGCGTCACATATTGTTTTAATTATTTTTTTCTCACTTGTTTTTACTCTTATTCCCTCCATTTAGTTTATTTGGTATCTAAAAAATTCTATTTGTTGTCAAAGAAAGAAGAAATAACTTTGTCATTTATTGTCTTCGTTGTTGTGATTAGAAGCAAAATATGGAGAAAGTAGTGTCGTTTTATTGGGATGATCCTCTCTATTTTCCTTTAGTGTTGTTTTATTGGGATGATCCTCTCTATTTTCCTTTTAAACGTAAATTATTAATGCAAAGAGTAATAGTTAGCTGCAGTCTAAGTTACACCCGGTTTCATATATTCATTTATCAAACTATTTTGGGGACAAATTTGAGTTTTATGTGTGTTGGTCATCATTATTTACTCGTTTGGATGTTCATTACCACCCATATTGGAGTTTGAACGTGAATTTGAATTGTTTATCGATATAACATTTCAATGTTTTTGTTTTATTGTAGAATGTTATTCGGAGATGAGCTGGGACAATTGTTGAAGATGTTGTGTTCGAGAAGTGTTCTAGATGTTGTTTTCATTTTACTTCTTTTATGTATTTCTGATATGAATGTTTATCGACTTTGTTTGAATATTGTAATTTCTAGTATCGACTTCGTTTGGATATTGTAATTTTTTACTTGTTATAACATGGATTTCATTTTCGTTTATGTGAATCTTTATTTGGTATAATATGTTTTACAGGATTTCAGATCAAATTTTAAAAAATTACAAACGATATATTAAATATTAATACTCCCCACCATATAGGATCCCTCGACACACTCTAAAACGACGTTGGGAGTTTTGGTGGAACTCCGGACGCTTACGTGGCATCGGGAGTTAGGGGGAGCTCCCGATGCCGTATACTAGGCATCGAGAGTTCTCCCCAACTCCCGACGCCGTTCAAAAGTTTGTTGGGAGATCCTCTCCCGACGGATTTCTCCCGACCAAACTCCCGACGACTGTTTATGCATCGGGAGAAGTTAGAATTCCTGTAGTGATTACTTTTACTATATTATAAATCAAACAATTTCTTCATTTAAAAATAGATTTGAACATTTTTCAAGTATAAAATATCTTTAACTTCTTATTTTTTATGAAAATTATAAAGTCATTAAATGATGATAATTTGATAAAATATTGTATTAATCTTGAAAATACATTAAAACATGTTACATTTTCTGAGATTAACAGTTTATATTTATTTTTTGAATTAAAAATATTAAGAGAAGTCCTGCAAAATGAAATTGATTGTTCTATTAAAATATTAAATTATATATAGAAAAAAAGGTAAATGCTTTTCCAATTGCATATATTGCTTATAGAATATTATTAACAATACCAGTAATAATTGCTTCCACCAAAAGAAGTTTTTCAAAATCAAAATTAATTAAATCTTATATAAGGTCAACTATGTAGTAAGAAAGATTAAATGGGTTAGTCAATTATCCATTGAAAAAGATCTATTAATGAATATAGATTATCAAAATTTGATATATAATTTTGCATCTCAAAAAGCAAGAAAAATAAATTTTAGACAATATTTTTTATATGAAGGCTTTTCTATCAAAGTTTTGTCTAAAATCTCATATGATCTCGAGCCACTCCTAAATGACGTGGTTAACTAGTGAGTTTATAAAATCTTAATATTTAGTTTTCCCCCTTATTTAGAGGGTAAAAATTATTGAATCAGAGTTGGGACACAAAATAGTTTAGAAATGATTCGTCATCTCTTTTTCTTTTTCTTTTTTTTCCTTTTAATATATTAGAAATGTGGTAAAAATATATTAAAATATTTCCATTAATTTGAACTTAGATTTTATTTGATCTTAGTGATTTTATGTTTTTCACTTTTATTCTATAGTTTGAGTTTAGTATTAAATTCGTTTTCATTTTACAAATGGTATCTAAAAAACCTCACTTTGTTTTGTTCCATAGTATTATGTAATTAACTTGAACTAGAGTAAAAGAGAATACATATCAATTCATTCTTTAAAAAAATAATAAAAAAAAAAAACTGAAACAAATTTGTCAATTAACCAAATAGAGTTATAATATCCTTCAAGGTTTTAAATTCAAACATTTATTATTATTTTTTAGAAGAACTTTTTGTCATAGTAAACGATAGGTTTAAAGGAGATAGACAAAGTTGTAATGTTTATTAGATTAGAGTTTGCGACCACACTTAAAATACCTAAAAACACACGTGGAATCATTTCGTTTTAATTAGAAATTTTAGTATATATTAGTTTTTTAGCATGTAATAAATAAATAAGATATATGTTTGTTTTAAATTTTAATTACTACAACATTTAAGAGTTAGATAATGTAACAATTTTAATTGTTTCTGAATAGATCATCGATATAGTGATGAATTGCATAGAAAAAAAATATTAATGGCCCCTTTATATAGAAAGGTGTTTGAAATCGTCTCTGCAAAGAGACGTATTTTAGAGAGAGAATGGTTCGTGAAAAGAAAAGATAGTTATAACTTACTATTAAAGAAGGGTATAAAAGGAATATGATTAAAAATGAAGGGTAAAATAGGAAGGTGAAAATTCTCCTAATCAAGGATAAAATGAATATCTTTCATATTACTTTTTTATAGAATTCTTAATTAATTTTTTTTTTTCTAAATACGAGTTTTTAGAAACTAAAAAATACTTCTTAAAAATTTGTTTTCCTTTTTGTAATGAAAATGTGAGAACATAGACGCAATTTTCAAAAATTAAATTTTATCGAAAACTTAATATTTATTTTCAAAAATCTTTTTCCATATATTACCTCAAATGATTTTATATATAGATTCAAATTATTCGTTGACAAATATATCTAATGTGAATTTCACTTTTCCCGATCTCACCAGTTTTTTTGCTATGATCTCTCGTTGGTGATTATCATATACATACATAACATTAAATATTATAGCCTAATAGTTTTCAAGTTTATAGAACTGGTGATTGACCTATGACTTAATTATTTTAAGTTTATTTTCACAAAGTTATGAACAACTAAATTTGTGGACTTAAACATAACTAAACTTTTCCATCAATAAATCAAAGATTGAAATTTCTACCTTTACCTATAGTGAAAGTTAAAAAAAGAAGAAAAGAAAATAGAGTTAAAACTCAAGAACAAAAATTATATATGTCGATGTCGATGTGAAGGTTGATTATTCAAATAAAATGGTTGATATATCAGAATTTTTTATTCAAGTCCTAAACAATAATTCTAAGCATATATATCATTAACTGATGGATTAATATAAAAATATAGATAGTTAAATAAATGTATCTATGAAATGATAAACAAAGTTTTGATTAACATATTAATTTTTCTAGTACCAAGGATGAGAATCAAACGTTCAACCTTTAAAGAAGAAAGTTAGGTCAATTACTATTGAACTGAGTTTAATTCATCAATTAATATACAATAAATATATCAATGGAAACAAAAACATTATTTAATAATGATAAGACATTTCTTGTAGGTTAATAGGTTGATGAATGAATAAGAAAAATAAATAATGGAGGTTAAGGGTGGATTTTAGCTTGACAAAATCAAGCTTAAATTCAAGATATAATATAAGATAATATAAAATAATATGAGATTTGATCCTAACTTATTAGGGATTAGGAAGCTTATATCCTTACCCTAGTAGGGTTAAGAAAAAAGTTTAGATCAAATCCCCTAAAAATAGATCATCGTGGCTCCATCAAAAGTAACTAAAATTTCTGACTTCTTCTCTATTCTACAATTCTTTTATTGACTTAGGCAGAACCCTTTTTCTTTGTTTTATAGGCCCCCTTTATCCAAAAATTACAAATTTATCTTTGATGTCACGTGGAGCTCAAATGAGTTTTCCTTTGACCAAAATTTGACATCAACAGTTGGATCTACTTATACAAAATTGAGAATCTTTGCAAAATTAAGGAAATAAAGACCACAATGGTAGTTCCCATAATCATGTTAAGAAGAAATTTTAAAGCCAGAAGTCATTGGTGAATTAGATCCCCATAACCAAAATCAAAGGAAGGAAGCCAATGAGTCGAAGAGTGGAAGTCGAGTTGGCCGAGGTTGAGGTCACCAAGGTCGAGGCCAAGGTGACCAATGTTAAGGCTGAGGCTAAGGGCGAGGCATGAACTACTAGTGCCTAGGCTAAAGAGACCGAGTTGAAGCAAAGATTCAAGACAGAGGCCGAGGCTACCAATGTCAAGGCTGATGCCGAGTTGAAGCCAAGTCCGAGGCTGAAGTCAAGGAAGAGGCGACCAATGCCAAAGAGACCTAGTTAAAGCAAATATCCAAGGCAGAGGCCGAGAAGATCAAGTTGAAGTGAAGATTCAAGGTCGAGGCTACCAATGCTAAGGTTAATGTCGAGTTAAAGCCGAGACTGAGGATAAGGTAACCAAGACCGAAGAGACCATTGAGGTGAAAAGCCAAGGTCGATGCCGAGGCTGAGGCCAAGAAACCTAAAGCCAAGGCTAAGGCTACCAATGCTGTAGTCGAGGCAGAGGCTACTAATGCCAAGGTCGAGGATATCAAACTGAGGCCAAGAATACTAAGTTGACACGAAGTGCCAAGGCTGAGAATGAGACTACTAATGTTGAAGTCGAGGCTACCAATGGCCAGGCCAAGGCTGAGGCTGTGACTACCAATGCCAAGTTAAGGCAAAGATTCGAGACAGGGGTGGAGGGCGAGGTGACCAATGTCTAGGCCAAGGAGATTGAGTTGAAGCGAAGGGTCAACGTCGAGACTACCAATGTCGTTGCTAGAAAACCAAGTTGAAAAAAAAATAGTTGAGACTGATGCAACCAATATCGAGGCCGAGGAGACTAAGTTGAGGCAAAGAGCCATGGTCGAGGTTGAAGCTCAAAATTATTAATGAAACATCAAGTTATGATCAAAATTTCTTAAGGGCTAACTGAGGTCGACCCTAAGTGCATTAAGATACAATATTTTCACCATCCAAACGCATCTAAACACACCATGCACACTATGGAAGATGGATGAGGTCGAGGCTGAGGCCGACCTTAATTAGCACATAAGGGCTAGAAATTCCAACCTCATCCTAACGTGTCCAAGAGTTGTTTGAACCCTAATTGTCCAAGGTTGAGGTTGAGGTCGGCTGTATGCACATAAGGGCTAAAAATCCCAATCTCATCATAACATGTCTAGGAGGTTGTGTGAACCATAATTATCCAAAGTTGAGGTTGAGGCTAAGGTCGAGGCCAACCCTTTCCAAATGCCCAACGAGATAAGTTCTACGCATACTCTGACCAAAAGATCATGTTAGGGTCGAGATATGGCCAAACGAAGACACTCAGCCATGATGAGGCCGAGACCAACCCTAGTCAAATGCGTAACAGGGCATGTTTCACGTAACCCAGCAAGGAAGACACTCAACCTTGGCGGACCCTAGCCCAGCAAGGAACCGGGCACGCCCCTTGACCTGCTAGGTTATCTAATTATCTTAAAGTGACTCTAAATGATGATGGTGCACGACTACTAGTGCATGAAAACTCTAAGTGGCAATGGCGATAGCAATAGCAGGTGCATCTGAATGGTGAGTGGCAATGACAAGTGGCAACAGCAAGCAAAAGTTTATAAGTGATGAACAATGACATTGAATGGATGCAACAACGAGAGGTGAGCAATGACCAGTGAGCAGCGATGTGACGGCAGTCAATCCTGAACAATGATATCAAGAAATCTTAGGTAGTCTCAAACGACGACTTCGAATGACAATGGCAACAAGTAGCAACTTCAGACGATGGCAGTAACAATAAAAACCTTATCTGCAACAAGGCGCGATGGTGACGAGCAACTTGATGAAATTATGTCATCAAGAGGAATGTAGCTATTCAGGTGCCACATATAAAGAAACTACGTCACAATTGATCGACTTGCAGGATTGTTGGAGAAAAGTAAAAGCGATGACCCATCTGGGTAAATGATGAGTGAAGTAACCATAACTCTGCCCTCAGGATGGGGAAAGATACTGGGAAGCTAGCTGCGCTGTAACAAGCTTGTTTAGGTAATATTTCAGGCTCGTTGTTGGGTTTTATGCCCTAAAACTCGTAAATAGTAAATGTTATTAATTGACTGTCATCAATAAAGAGCTATAGATGTTAATTCAATAAATGTTATTATTTTTATTGTTGTCTATTTTTTTTTAATAACTCTAAATCCAATAAAATAACATCCAATGCTATCTTATGAGTCTTGAACTATGCGTGGAGACATATAAGGATCAATGTTCAAGATACAGCTTAAAAAGATAGTATAGGGATAAGGCTGGGTACCTTATCTTGGTAACATTATGGATACAACCCACTTTTTATTTGATACAAACGTAATGATCCAACGTGTTCGTGTAGGTGACAGCGAGTAGGGGTATCTGTTGGGTTTTATGTCCTAAAACTCGTGGTATTTAAACAATGGAACTTATTCTGAAAATTCAATAAAATTGTTATTGAATAAATCTATTGCTTGATAGAAATCCAATAAATTTAAAAGTCTCTTGACTATTGGATGAGTACTTGAACTTTATGCGGAGACATAAATGTGGATCAGGTTCGAGTAAATAGTCAAAATGATCTACAATATAAATAAGGTTGGGTATCTTATTCTGGTAACACTATTGGATACAGCCCGCTCTGTAGTTGTTACAAGGAGTTGTAAAGTGCTACAAATGAAGTGATCCTAATTCGTTCATGTAGGGACATGAGGAGTGAGAGTGTCCTTGTGCAAAAGGGTTTGTACAAGTTTGGATCAGAAATGAGTCACTCTTACTTTATAACGTTGTTTACTGTTTAAGACTGACTATTTCAAAGCGATGATCTAGATAACTTGACCTTAATCCTGAGCTAACTATGAACTTCTGTTTATTCAGGATTACCCTTAGATTTTCATAGGTGAGGATTGGCTCTACAGCGCCGACTCAATAAGACTCCCATTTCAGGGGTAAGACTGGATAGATACCAGGGGACATAGGGTGCAAGATGGAATTCACTTCTACCTGCTTTTAGGGATAGTAAAGAGGTTGTTCCTGTTGGGATTGATGCCCTAAAGTCTTGTATCCTGTAGTTTGTAAACAGTATATACGAACACATGTGATTGTTAATATATGATATTTACTTCACATCTTGTTGTTTTGCTTAGTTATTTATTTTATTTACTTTACCACAAACCAATAAACATAAAATCCCTAATTATCTATATGTGACTCAAGCATGTATGTGGTGACATACAAGTGGATCATGTCTTGAGTGATAACCAAAATGGTCTGTAATAAATGGATAAAGGAGGGAAACCTTATCCTGGTAATGCTACGGACGCGGCTCGCTTTGTGAAATTGTCACAAGTGTTATGACTTGTCTTGGGAACTCCTGCCATTGAGGGCGGTCCTTTGATTTGTATGGGTGTGAGTGGCCAGGTCGCCGATTCAAACCTACCATTTTGAGGATTCTTCTGATTTGGAAGCTGGGAACTCAGCTACACAAGATAGAATTTCCTTCTTCCCCGAGGCAAGGGTAAGTAGATAGATGGCTCCCTTAAAGGCTGATTCTGGGGCTCGAACGATGTGGCACCACACACCTTCTCTTGGCCCCAGAGGTGTTCACACATAGTTGGACTATGTTGTATTGTTCATTAGAGGAATCAGTGGTACTTAAGGATGGGATGTAACTACAGGAGCAAAACGGTAAATTGGCCCAACTGTACTTATGAGCATCTGTGAAGGGTCATCGTACTCATGATTGATTATATCTGATGGACACAGAAATATATCTGTGGTAAGAAGAGTTTAGCTATTGGTCTTTAGTGGAATCACTGATAGTTAACAGATGGTGGATCTCGTGGCTAAAGAGTTTAGTCAGCTATTCACGTACTATTAGAGCTTCGAGCCACAGGTCCATTAGGTCACCTAGGTAGCTTGGATAAAGTCGAGAACCAGTATTTAGGTTAATTTGAAATGTTCAAATTGACAAGAGGAAGTTCAATTATATATGATATAATTGGACTAGTTAATTATATATGATATAATTGGCTAAATGTATGAGATACATTATTTTGGATGAAATTAATATAAATATGATTTATATCAAGTAGCGGAGAAAATACTATAGTAGATATATGATATCAAACTATAGGATATAAATATAATATGATTATATTTATTAATTAAATTAATTGATTAATTATTTGATAATTAACGAATTTATCCACATTCGGACGTGGGAAATGGGGCTGTGATGGTTATGGTAACTGGCAGATCAAAATAATGAAAATCGTTTTCATTTTAATTTTTTTCGTGCATTCGTATTATCGTGCACCCAAAAGAATTCGTGAAAGCGATTGCGAGAGCCTATACGATAGAAGCTCGTCCGTCTAAACGATCGTCTGCCTCACGTTTTCTCTAAATGATCGTATACGTTTTACCTAAACGATCGTTCAGTCTTTCATACACGATCGTGTAGCTCTACTATACGATAATCATTTCCGCTATACGATAGCAGAGTTCATCTCCCATTTGCTTATCGTCTACACGACGCTTTCTCCTCCTCCTCTACCAAACTCACCAAAGCCCACTATTTGGGTTTTTGACGCTGAGGATACCCAAGTTTCTCTTGTGGTGGTGTCGTCCCCACTGCATTGTTCGTGTACGTTCTGATCGTGCTGTTGCAGTCGACATACTCGCCGAGTGTTGGTAGATCTGTGGGAGGTTTTTCGCTGCTGAAGATTCGGACGTTCGAAGAGTGTCTTCATCTGGTATAAACCTTTTCCATGGATTTTTATTGTATTCTGAGCATGCCGATAATGAGTTTTAGATGCATATCTGTATGTGTTGAATGTATGTCGTTTGTGTTTCGATCACTGTGAAGTCGGAGCGATCTAAACCCGCTCATGGAACTCTCGATATGAGATCCTTCAATTGGTATCAGAGCTAGGTTTCTGATACTCCAATTTCATTTGTTGCAATGAAATAACATATATATTCATGGTGGGTGCATTTCTATACTGTTTTAAATGTCAATTCTACTGTGGATGTGCCGGATTAATGGATGTTTTCAGGATGAATTGCCTCGGTTTGTTTAATTCCTTTTACATTTGCAGTTGTTTGTAAAGGCCCCTGAATTTTGGACATAAATAATCGTAATCGAGTCTGTATTGTTTGAAGTCTTGAGTCGTTCGTCGAAGTTCTGGGCAAAGGTTGCGGCTCTTTGAGGAAGGAGATGATCTAAGGTTGATTGCATCATGCAGAAGAGGTTCTATGCAATCGTTGTCCATCACATCATGAAGAGAAGGACTATGTGATCGCGGATTGAACGCATCATTTGAACGATGGGGTATCCGATCAAGAGTTGGTCGTATTGGGTTGACGATCGGACACGCGATCACTGAGTATCGTTTAATACGCGCACGAGCTAGACGATTGTTTAGGTCAGCAAGTTTCATTGTTTAGTAACTGACTAAACGATCACTTAGCTTCGCAAGGTAAATCATTTACCAAGTTGCACGCATTGGTTAGACGATGAGAGGCTCGCGTATCGTTTAAAGTGCATTAGACGATCATTTAGGTCAGCAAGCTTCATCGCTTAGTAACTAACTAAACGATCGCTTAGTAACTCAAGGTAAATCGTTTACCTGTTGTCGCGCTACACGATCGCATGGACGATCAGACTTCGCAGCCTCGTTGTCATCTATGCGATCGTTTACTAATGTTCCTATCGTCTAGTGCGTGCTGAACGATCGTCTACCTGTGGAAGTTTGCTACACGATGAAGACCTTCTAGTGGTTCAAGACTCGGTTCGCCTGTGAACCGGTTTGCTCAATGAAAAATGTAATAGATAGGGTTTTCATTCCGATTTTTTGGTTTAAAGGCTCATCTCAGTCCATTAATCTCTTTGTTTAATACATGCGATGTATGTTTTATATGTCATATGGTATGCACATATAGTAAATCCCACCTTAGGTTATGTAATGATGATGCATCATCTCTTTATTGTAATTGTTATAATTTAGAGAAGCATGGTTTTAATTATATAAGACCATGCTCATGCATCATATAATATAAGAGTTATATTTATCTATGCATAAAAAGTATTGACATGCTTCATCTTTATATTATAATTGTTATAGTATAAGGGTGAAAGATAGTATGTTTGCTTGGTTATTACGCGTAATATAAAAGTTATATAGTAATGACCGGACATTGCATGAAGAATGACACATAGGTTACTTTATAAATGTTATAAACGCCTCGTTATGCGCAATATTTTTTAGTTGTTTCTTTTTAAGAGTTAAAGAGAAATTAGAACTATAAGAAAGACATGCATGCTTACTTAGGTCTAATTCATGGTTTTAAAATGTTTAAAACTTAGATCACATAGACCTAAGATCACGGTTCTAATATGATTAGCAACCCTAAGGCTTTAATCTTTTAATCAGTTTAATAGGATAAAGTTGGCTAATAAAAGGTTAAAGTGTAGCAAATCTATCTATAAGGGACCTTTTGTCTAAGGCAGGTTCTGTCTAGGCTGGGGTATTTAAGCTGACGGAAACGTAACACCCCTACCTGGGAACTTACCTAGAAAGGTGAGTTAGATAGATTTGATGCATGCATGCAAGTTAAGGACAGTTCATTAAAGTGTTTAAATGTGACTACTTGAACTTGTTTATATTTCATAAATAAACATTGTTTATGAGTAGGCTTTAAAAGACCACTTAGACTAAAATCAGTAGCCGGATTGTCTAGGTTAATGAATCCCTAGGTAGAACATTCAGTGGGAGGTACATGGGGCATAAGATGCTTCACTTAAACCTTTCACTTTTCTTCTAAAGTCCACACTGTGAGATCTATCCTCGGCCTCGCGGAACCTTTGGCGTTCCCCCCCAATGGATGGTGTTTAGGTAGGTCAATATCAAGGTGGATGGAATGTTCATAGTAAGTGGGAGCGGGAAGTGCGACATTCACTTAAACCTTTCACTTTTCTTCTAAAGTCCACACTGTGAGATCTATCCTCGGCCTCGCGGAACCTTTGGCGTTCCCCCCCAATGGATGGTGTTTAGGTAGGTCAATATCAAGGTGGATGGAATGTTCATAGTAAGTGGGAGCGGGAAGTGCGACAGCATATCCCTCGGTCTCCCTCGTTAGGTTGAATAAAGTTACTGCGCATCGCCTCGAGGCACCCTGGGAGTGTCCCCCTAAAGGATGACAGTTTTGCGCGTTTCTTTATTTGATCTCCTGTAAGAGGATAAGGTAACTTAGTCTCTTGTCCTAATCTGTCTTTTCTCTATAGTAAGCACATTAGGACGGGACTCTGGCATCGAAAACGAGGGGTTACACTTACACGGAATAGTTAAAGGTTAACGATTCTGGACCGGAAAAATGGTGGCTGTTAGGTTCAGTTCCAAGAGATGGTTCTGCCTAATGGTTGAGAATGTCTCATCCCAGTGAAGGGGCAACTGATCACCCCACTGATGGCGTTTGTCCTAACTCATTGGGGCATCATTGCAAAATAGAAGTCAATAACTTAGGTTACTTAAAACTGTTTTTGCAAAATAAATTTGTTTAAAAGTGGTTTAGCAAAATATAATAAAGATTTGTTCGTATTTTCAGCGACTTTCTCAAATGGCTACAGCCACCTTATCGTTGTTAAGCGTTGAAAAATTAACTGGCAACAATTTTTCAACATGGAAACACATGATCACGACAATCCTAATAATTGAGGATCTCATGTTCGCTCTCACGGAGGTTTATTCTCCTATTCCAGCTCCAAATGCCGCTCGAAATGATCGGGAGACATACGAGCGATGGACAAGGGCGAATGAGAAAGTTCGAGCTTACATCTTGACAAGTCTTTCTGACGTCTTGGCCAAGAAGCATGAGCCTATGGTCTCAGCCCGTGAGATTATGAAGTCCCTGCGGGGGATGTTTGGACAACCGTCTGAACAGCTTATGCATGAGGCTCTTAAATACATATTCAACTCCAAAATGCAAGAAGGCACCTGTACATGTGCTAAACATGATGGTTCACTTCAATGTGGTGGAGTTGAATGGGTCTACTATCGATGAGGGTAGCCAGGTTAGCATAATCCTACATTCTTTTTTGGAGAGCTTCCTGCACTTTGTTAGCAATGTGATTCTTAACAAAGTGAAATATAATCTTACAACTCTCCTCAACGATTTGCAGACATACCAATCTTTACTGAAAAGTAAGGAGAGGCAGGAGGGTGAAGCAAATATTGCTTCATCCTCAAGGACGTTCCATAGAGGTTTGACCTTAGGAATGAAGTCTACACCTTCTACTTCTAACTCTACAAAAGGGAAGAAGAAGAAGGGTGGTAAGGGAAAAGGGAAGGCATCTACTAACCCACCGCCTGTCGTCGTGAGCAGGCATCCACCAGTTGCTAAGGGAACATGTTTCCATTGCAACCAAGATGGACATTGGAAGAGAAATTGTCCTTGGTATCTGAAGGAGAAGAAGGAAGCCAAGGCTAAGGCCAAGGCGGATAAAGGTAAATGTGATTTACTTATGCTTGAAACTTGTTTAGTGGAGAATGATGATTCTGCCTGGAAAATTGATTCAGGCACAACTAACCATGTTTGTTCTTCCTTTCAGGGGATTAGATCTTGGCGACAGCTGGAGGCCGGTGAGATGATGATGCGAGTAGGCATCGGGCACGTCGTCTCAGCTGTGGCAGTGGGAGGCCTCCAGTTAACTTTACATAATATGTTTCTAATTTTAAATGATGTATATATTGTTCCTGAACTAAAAAGGAACCTTATTTCTGTAAAGTGCTTATTGCAATGTAAATACACTATTTCTTTTAATTTGAGTAAAGCGTTTATTCATAATGATGGTGTTTTTATTTGCACAGCAAATCTGGAATCGAATTTATATGTGCTAAGGCCGTTAGCCATTAATTCCCTCCATAATACTGAAATATTTAGAACTGTCGTAACTCAATCAAAACATCAACGAATTTTCCCAAAAGAAAATGCCTAACTTTGGCATCTACGTTTAGGGTACATAAATCTCAATAGGATTGAGAGAATGAGGAAGAATGGACTTCTAAGTGAGTTAGAGGAAAATTCTTTGCTAGTGTGCAAATATTTCCTTGAGGGTAAGATGACTAAACGACCTTTTACTGGAAAAGGTTCTAGAGCCAAGGAGCCTCTTGAGTTAGTACATTATAACCTTTGTGGACCTATGAATGTGCA
This sequence comes from Benincasa hispida, assembly GCF_027475165.1. Taxonomy (NCBI): domain Eukaryota; kingdom Viridiplantae; phylum Streptophyta; class Magnoliopsida; order Cucurbitales; family Cucurbitaceae; genus Benincasa; species Benincasa hispida. The sequence continues at coordinate 52,967,871 of NC_143489.1, forward strand.
AGCCCGAGGTGGTTATGAGTATTTTATCAGTTTTACTAATGATTACTCCAAGTATGTGTATGTTTATCTTTTGCAACAGAAGTCTGAATCCTTTGAAAAGTTCAAAGAGTTCAAGGGTAAAGTTGAAAATGCATTAGATAGACGGATTAAAACACAACGATCAGATCGAGCTGGAGAGTTTTTGGACTCCGCATTCCTGGACTATTTGATAGAACATGGAATCGTTTTCCAACTCTCAGTAGAATGGTGTAGCGGAGAGGAGAAATAGGACCTTGTTAGACATGGTTCGCTCGATGATGAGTTACGCTTCCTTATCAGACTCGTTTTAGGGTTTTGTAGTGGAGACTGCGGTGTACATACTCAACTTTGTTCCCTCCAAGAGTGTTGCAAAAACACCTCTGGAGTTATAGAACGGGCGTAAAGCTAGTTTACGTCATTTCCGAATTTGGGGTTGCCTTGCACATATGCTTGAGGTTAATCCCAAGAAGTTGGAACCACGGTCGAGGTTATGCCTCTTTGTAGGCTACCCCAAAGGTACACGAGGGGGTTATTTTTATGATCCAACGGAAAATAGGGTGTTTGTTTCAACAAACGCTACTTTCCTAGAGGAGGATCATATAAGGGAGCACAGTCCACGGAGCAAAGTTGTGTTGCGTGAGCTTTCCAATTAAACTACTGAAACTTCAACAAGAGTTGTTAAAGAGCCTGCTATATCAACAAAAGTTGTTGATGGGAGTTCATCCAGTAGGTCGGTTCCACCTCAAGAGTTGAGGGAACCTCGACGTAGTGGGAGGGTTGCGAACCCACACGTTCTCTATCTGGGTTTCACGAAAATCCTTGCTATGGTAGCAAATGGCGACGTTGAGGATTCGTTGTGTAATGACCCAACCCCCTAGGACTTAAGTTAGGTCGTTATTAAATACATGCATGCATGGAACTCAAAATGACACTCAGTTATGGCAAAATAAATGCTAAGTAAATAAGGTAAGTTCAAAATACTTTCATTAAATTCAAATACTAAAACAATAGTAGGGTATCCATAAATCATAAAGGATAATAAATAAATCTGAAAAAAAATTCTTAAAAGTAAGTTTTAAACATCAAAACTAAAAATTAAGAGAAACATGAAAAGAACTTTAAATCTCATGATGCATAACCGTAAAAACTAGTCCTAGTGGCTTGATCACGAATTCCGTTTGTCCATCGCCGGTGCATCTCTACCCTTACCTGAAACAACAACATGAGAAACAATGAGTATAAAATACTCAGTAAGTAACCCCACTACTGGGGTCAGGCTGGGCATCTATGTCTTCTAGATACCCACCTCTGGTGAAACATATAAATTGCTCTATGGAAATAGAAACTGGTGAATCCTCTTCTAAGAGAGACAGAAACTGGTGAACCCCGAAGGAGACACAAACTGGTGAATCCCGAAGGAGACACAAACTGGTGAATCCTGAAGGAAACACAAACTGGTGAATCCCGTGAAGGAAACACAAAATGGTGAATAATGGGCATCTAACTAATCAGTAAGGACATTTGCACAGTCTCAACATCATAATCATCACTGTACGAATCTATGACATACATATAAACCTCAACATCATGGCTCTACAACATACACATATACCTCAACATCATGGTTCTACAACATACATGTGTACCTCAACATCATCAGATCAAATACAACCATATGGAAGAACATACCATCTCATACTAGCATTTAAGTGTCTATGTGCATAAATAAATAATTCAGATCTCGTACCAGAATATACTTTGATCATATTATACTATCAATCTTTCATGTTAACATTCTGCCATAACCTTCATTTATCATGCTAGCATACATCTAATGCTGGCCCATGGGCAGTTCCAGTAGTAAGATTACTTACCTTGATATTAGGTCGAACCAAAAAGCAATTGAATCTTTGTGAAATTCTTGAATCCTTAATCAAGCCTAAACATAAACCAAGCTTTAAAATTAATAGTTAAGGCCAAATTCCAAACACCCAAATATTACAAAATATTTCCAGATAACCTTACCTAAGGTGTGGTCCAATTCGAATTCACCTTCCAAACCTCCAATTTTAAGCCCAAATAATTAGCAAACCAAACTCTTCTTCATCTTGAATGAAATTCTTGAATCAACCCCCTAATCATAATTTGAAATTAGGCTTACATGATTAAAGCTTGAATCAAATACATACTTTACTACCAATGTCTCAAATAAATTATCCATATGTAGCTTCGTCAAAAATCACTTCCAAATGACTTTACAAAAATTTCTCAACAACCAAAATTAATCCGCAAGAGGGTAATCAAAGCATAGTACTTACCAAAACTCACTAAAACAAACTCCAACTTCACTGAACAACACCTCAATACCTTTACAAACTTGAATCCAAAGTTGAAACACAATGGGTATCAACCAATTGATGCCAAAAGTAAATGAGTATTCAAGAATCAACCGAAAACAAACCCAAACGATAGAAATCTTACCCCAATCGATAGATCCAGTGACGACAAAAGCAAACGATGCTTGAACAGTGGTGGACAGAAGTCATGAAGAAGAAACTGATGCGACGGCTTTGGGCGGCGTCGAACAGGCTCACAAATGTGAGGAAGAAAAGGGGGTGGGGTTTGACTTTTTATAAAAAAAAAAAAAATAATAATAATAATAATAATAAAACAAAAAAGGAAATAAATATAATTACATTTAATTCCTTTCCGTTTTATACTATTAAATTCCTTTTCGTTTCAAAAGAAAATTAATTCCTGTCATTAATTTCCAATTTGTATAATTTCACGCCAATAATTAAATTCCCGCACTTACACTTGAAGTCCACAATTCAAAAAATGCCCTTCAACTAATACCAATTACTGAAATTCTAAATAATAAAGTTACTAAAATTACATTATTACTAAAAAAATGTGCGAGGTGTTACATTCTTCTCTCCTCAAAGAACTTTCGTCCTCGAAAGTTCATTCTTGAAAAAAAAAAAAAAAAACTCCGGAGGTGTTACATTCTTCCCTCCTCAAAAAATTTTCGTCCTCGAAAGTTCGTTCTTGAAAAAGCTCTGGGTACTGAGCCTCATCTTATTATCTCACTCCTAAGTTGCCTCCTTAAACTGATGATTCTTCGACAGAACTTTCACAAAAGCAATTTTCTGACGGTGCAGTGTTTTTACCTCTCTGGCGAAGATCTCTATAGGCTTCTCCTCGTAGCTCAAGTTGTCATTCAACTGTAAGGGCTCAAAATCAACTACATGAGACGGATCTGTCACATACCTTCCTCAAAATACAAAATGTGGAAGACAGTATGAACTGAAGACATTGCTGGAGGTAATGCCAATCAGTAAGCTACAGGGCCAACTCGTTCTAGGACCTCGAAAGGTCCAATGAATCTCGGACTCAACTTCCCCTTCTTGTCAAACCTCATAATACCTTTCATGGGTGCCACTTTTAAGAACAATTTCACACTAGTTTCAAATTCCAGGTCCTTACGTCTTACATCGGCATAGCTCTTCTGTCTGCTCTGAGCTGTTTGCATACGAGCTCTGATCTTCTGTATTGCCTCATTCGTGGTCTGCACCAATTCAGGCCCTAATAATTTCTTCTTTGTCTAATTAAGTCTCACATTCATGAGAAACTCATCGTGAGGCTATATGCTGTCATGAGCTATAAAACTTGCTTGAGACATCCTCATATTATTCTTTAGGCTTGAAACAATTACATATCATTACTTAGACCCCACTGCAAACGAGTCCAGAATTCTCCCCAAAAATGAGGTTTTGAAGTCCCTGGATGCTAAAGCATAAGTCAATTGATAACACATTTTCATAACCTCGTAATAACCGTAATTGATCCTTGAAGTCATTTTTTTTAACGATAAAACCTTCTTGATTCATAAGTCCTAGCTTGGATTACTCGTACTCCCTAAACTTAGTTAACTCATTGCCCATTCAAGAGAATACATACTATCTTGTAATGCTCCAAACCCACTTTTAGTAACTTCTTACTATCAACTCAACTTTATTGCCAAGTCTATCCCTTATACCAATGGTTATATTGGAAGATCCACTTACTTACTGTAACGACCCGACCCCCTAGGACTTAAGTTAGGTCTTTACTAAATACATGCATGCATGGAACTCAAAACGACACTCGGTTATTGCGAAATAAATGCTAATTAAATAAGGTAAGTTCAAAAGACTTTCATTAAATTCAAATACTAAAACAATAGTAGGGTACCCATAAATCATAAAGGATAATAAATAAATCTGAAAAACAATTCTTAAAAGTAAGTTTTAAACATCAAAACTAAAAATTAAGAGAAACATGAAAAGAACTTTAAATCTCATGATGCAGAAGCGTAAAAACTAGTCCTAGTGGCTCGATCACGAATTTCGCTTGTCCATCGCTGATGTATCTCTACCCTTACCTGAAACAACAACATGATAAAGAATGAGTATAAAATACTCAGTAACTAATCCCACAACTAGGGTCAGGCTGGGCATCTATGTCCTCTAGATACCCACCTCTAGTGAAACATATAAATTGCTCTAGTCTTCATAGGACACATATGCACATGAAACAAGAAGGAGACTGAGTCCTATTCTATTGTAGTTAAGTATGCCTAGTATCTCTGGTGAATCCCAAAGGAGACATAAACTGGTGAATCCCAAAGGAAACACAAACTGGTGAATCTCGAATGACATACAAACTGGTGAATCCTGAAGGAACCACAAACTGGTGAATCCCGAAGGAAACCAAAAATTTAATGGGCATCTAACTAATCAGTAAGGACATTTGCACAGTCTTAACATCATAATCATCACTGTACGAATTTATGACATACATATAAACCTCAACATCATGGTTCTACAACATACATGTATACCTCAACATCATGGTTCTATAACATACATGTATACCTCAACATCATCAGATCAAATACAACCATATGGAAGCACATACCATCTCATACTAGCATTCAAGTGTCTATGTGCATAAATAAATAATTCAGATCTTTTTCCAGAACATACTTTGATCATATTATACTATCAGTCTACCATGCTAACATTTTGCCATAACATACATTTATCATGCTAGCATACATCTAATGTCTGGCCCGTGGGCAGTTCCAGTAGTAAGATTACTTACTTGGATATTAGGTCGAACCAAAAATCAATTAAATTTTTGTGAAATTCTTGAATCCTTAATCAAGCCTAAATATAAACCAAGTTTTAAAATTAATAATTAAGGCAGAATTCCAACACCCAAATATTACAAAATATTTCCAGATAACCTTACCTAAGGTGTGGTCTAATTCGAATTTACCTTCCAAACCTCCAATTTTAAGTCCAAATAATTAGCAAACCAAACTCTTCTTCATCTTGAATGAAATTCTTGAATCAACCCCCTAATCATAATTTGAAATTAGGCTTACATGATTAAAACTTGAATCAAATACATACTTCACTAACAATATCTCAAATAAATTATCCATATGTAGCTTCGTCAAAAATCACTTCCAAATGACTTTACCAAAATTTCTCAACAACCAAAATTAATCCGCAAGAGGGTAATGAAAGCATAGTACTTACCAAAACTCGCTAAAACAAACTCTAACTTTATTGAACAACACCTCAATACCTTCACAAACTTGAATTCAAAGTTGAAACACGATGGGTATCAACCAATTGATGCCAAAAGTAAATGAGTATTCAAGAATAAACCGAAAACAAAACCAAACAGTAGAAATCTTACCCAAATCGATAGATCCAGTGACGGCAAAAGCGAACGACGCTTGAACAGTGGTGGACGGAAGTCATGAAGAAGAAACTAATGCAGCAGCTTTGGGCGGCGTCGAACGGGCTCACGAATGTGAGAAAAGGGAGGTGGGGTTTGACTTTTTATAAAATAATAATAATAATAATAAAACAAAAAAGGAAATAAATATAATTACATTTAATTCCTTTCCGTTTTATACTATTAAATTCCTTTCCATTTCAAAAGAAAATTAATTCCTGCCATTAATTTCCAATTTGAATAATTTCACGCCAACAATTAAATTCCCGCACTTACACTTGAAGTCCACAATTCCAAAAATGCCCTCCAAATAATACCGATTACTGAAATTCCAAATAATAAAGTTACTAAAATTACATTATTACTAAAAAAATTGCGGGGTGCTACACGTTTTCTTATAAGAAGGCAATAGAGGATGTTGACCGGGATGAATAGGTCAAGGCCATGGATGTCGAGATGGAGTCGATGTATTTCAACTCAGTATGGGATCTTATAGATCTGCCTGATAGAGTTCACCCTATAGGTTGTAAATGGATCTACAAGCGCAAACGAAGTGCTGGTGGGAAGGTACAAACCTTCAAGGCTTGACTTGTGGCAAAGGGTTATACCCAGATAGAGGGAGTCGACTATAAGGAGACTTTCTCGCCTGTTGCCATGTTAAAGTCGATCTGCATCCTCTTGTCCATTACAGCTTATTATAATTATGAGAATTGGAAAATGGACGTCAAGACAGCCTTTCTAAATGGCAATATTGAGGAGACCATTTATATGGTGCAACATGAGGGATTCATAGCCCAAGGTCAAGAGCAAAAGGTTTGCAAACTGAATCAATCCATTTATGAACTGAAACAGGTGTCTCGATCTTGGAACATATGATTTGATGTTGCGATCAAGTTGTATGTCTTTGACCAAAACGTTGATGAACCTTGTCTACAAGAAGATCATCAATGCTTCAGTTGTCTTCTTAGTGTTGTATGTAGACGATATCCTATTCATTGGGAATGATGTAGATCTACTGACTCAGTTTGTTCTAGGTATACAGATCTTTCGGGATCACAAGAACAAAGTGCTAGCACTGTCTTAGGTATTGTACATAGACAAGATGTTGCTCAAGTACTCAATGCAGGACTCCAAGAGGGGCCTACTGCCATTCAGGCATGGAGTCACTTTGTCTAAGGAAATGTGTCCTAAGACGCCTCAAGAAGTATAGGAGATGAGATAGGTCTTATATGCGTCTGCTGTTGGCAGTTTGATGTACGCGATACTCTGTATTCGTCCAGACATCTGCTACATGTGGGAATAGTCAGTAGGTATCAGTCTAATCCAGGCCAGGGTCACTGAACCGAGGTGAAAAACATCCTCAAGTATCTTCAGAGAACGAAGGAGTACATGCTCGTGTATGGTTCGAGGGATTTGATCCTTAGAGGATACATGGGTTCAGACTTTCAGACTGATAAGAACTCTTGCAAGTCCACATTAGGGTTAGTCTTTACTCTTAATGGAGGAGCTGTAGTGTGGCAAATTACTAAGCAGGGGTACATCTCCGACTCCACTATGGAGGCGGAGTACGTAGCGGCTTGCGAAGCTGCTAAGGAGGTCGTCTGGCTTAGGAAGTTCTTGACAGACCTGGAAGATTTTCCAAATATGTCTAGGCCCATTACCCTCTATTGTAAAAATAATGGGGCTGTGGCAAACTTCAAGGAGCCAAGGAGTCACCATCACGGTAAACACATAGAGCGGAAGTATCATCTGATCCACGAGATAGTGCATCGAGGGACGTGACCGTCACACAAATCGCTTCAGAGCACAATGTTGCTGACC